>NC_059362.1:48300967-48310967 GCF_019703515.2 Myxocyprinus asiaticus | reverse complement strand
AACTCGCAGTTTGTTCCATGAGACACGGTCGCGCTGCACACGTTGGCACCAAAGCACAAATGAACTTCTGAACAAAAAAGCAAATCAGACACGTGCATCAGCGGCATTTCTTTCATCTGTTCTTTGAAATATAATCAGGTGTGTTTCTTCAAGCACACGTCTTTGTGTCTAGAGGCATTTCTTGTCGACAGTGGCAGGTAAATGTGCGAAATTACACGCCACTGCGCATGAATATCCTGGCTGTTAGATTATAAATATTACAGGGGCGCGACCAGTGTTAGGTAATTTTACTTTTAAAAGTAACTTGTTAGAATATTGTGTTACTCCTTAAAAAATTAACTTAATTCATTAAAAAGTTAATTTTTTTGCGAAGTAAAGTGTTAAGTTACTTTTGCGTTCCTTTTTCTCACAGCCACTTTCTCTTCTGCTATGCTATACATTCCATACAAATAAGTCATGCATTGCATACAAGAGACATTACAGGTCACACTAGCTACTGTACAACACTCATGTCAAAACAACATAGTAAACAAACAGATATTTAGAAAGTAGGTCTTCACGTCATATTTATAATAAAGAATCAAGCACACTTGTTTTGAGTTGATCCACGGTGACAGACGCCACAACTTCAAAGGTGCATGTTGATACAGCTTGAATGGAATCGTTTTTAATGCTACACAAATGTCATAAAAACAATTTGTTTCATGAATCAAACTAATTGTTGTAAAACGTTGCTCGGAGCTGCTGATCCAGAGTCAGTTTTTCTCATCCCATTCTCCCAGTTACAGGGAGCTGTAACACGGAGCAGTTCAGCTGCATAAGTCAGTGAATTGAGCGAGTATTTCACCCTGTGTATCATGTCGTGGCCAGTGGAAGACTAGTCTTATAATCCCTCTGCCTAAATGTGTTTACTAATTTTTTAATGCAGCATGTATGAATCAATCTACCTAACCCTTCACTCAACCAAATGTTGACCTAATATTATGCTAAAACACGAAATGCGTATGTGCGTTAGCGAGTTGATTGACAGGCGATGTCTGTATCTAAAAGGTGATTGGCTCTTTTACCTGCAAGGCGGGACTTCCTTTCTACATCCATTGACTGTTGGGTGCTAGAGCTTCTTGGTTGGGTGTTCCAATTTCTCCCATTCATTTAAATAGAAGTGACTCGACTCTCTCTGCTAAATAGTTTCTGACCTCACAATCTATAGAACTACAATGCCCATAATGCACTACGTCTCCTCCCTGAAGTTTGCACACTTTAACTCCTGATTTCTTGCAATATGGGGAAAGGAGAGGTGTACAAAAGCAACGCCTTACTTTATTTAAAAAGTAACTCCGATATTATGGTCTAAATGAAAAAATATTGTGTTATTTTACTCATTACTCAAAAAGTAATCTGATTACGTAACACGTGTTACTTTTATTGTGTTACCTCCAACACTGAGCGTGACATAGTTCACGGCATCCAACAGTTTGATAAGCCTTTTTACAGCTAAACTATTTATTAAAGCAGTGTCAGACAGAATCAATGTGTCATAAATTGGGGGCAGATTTCTGATCATCTGGTGAACAAAATATAAATAACATGACTTGAACATCATGTCATGCCAGTAACAGCCAGTAGATGACTGTAGACACATACTGTGTAGTCTGATGACTTATTGTAAACTAATTTTATATTTTATCACAAGATATGCATTTGATATATATTTAAACATTATCAAACTATTATCTGTCAATGTTAAGCATTTTAAATTGATTTGAAGTGTCAGTTTTTGCAGTTAATGTCATTATGTTTGCAGTCAAACCTGACCATGGTGTTACAAAGAGAAGACACAGAATAAACATTTATATACCAATAATTTATTTCAAACATAAACATTTAATAACTCAAAGTAAATGCATCATAATGTCAAGAAAATGAACATCGAGAAAAAAATTCAGAAAATTCAATTAGAGCATAAAACAGAAGAATGTTGCAAATGTGTGTGTGTGTGTGTGTGTGTGTGTGTGTTTGTGTGAGTGAGTGTGTGTGTGAGTGTGTGTGTGAGTGTGTGTGTGAGTGTGTGAGTGTGTGTGTGAGTGTGTGTGTGAGTGAGTGTGTGAGTGTGTGTGTGTATGTGTGTGTACAGGTTTTGCTATACTTGTGAGGACCAACTATTGAGAATCAACCTGTTCTGTGAGGACATTTCTGGCTGTGAGGATCTTTTGGATGATCCTCACAAGGGAAATAACATTAAATTATGTTTTATTTAAAATGTAAAAATGCAGAAAGTGTTTTGTGAGGGTTAGGTTTAGGGGTAGGGGTAGGGTTAGGGTGAGTGTGAGTGTGTGAGTGAGTGTGTGAGTGTGTGTGTGAGTGAGTTTGTGTGAGTGTGTGTGTGTGAGTGAGTGAGTGTGTGTGTGAGTGTGTGAGTGTGTGTGAGTGAGTGAGTGTGAGTGAGTGTGTGAGTGTGTGTGTGAGTGTGTGTGTGAGTGAGTGTGTGTGTGAGTGAGTGTGTGTGTGAGTGTGTGAGTGTGAGTGAGTGAGTGTGAGTGTGTGAGTGTGTGAGTGAGTGTGTGAGTGTGTGTGTGAGTGAGTGTGTGTGTGAGTGTGTGTGTGAGTGAGTGAGTGAGTGAGTGAGTGAGTGTGTGAGTGAGTGTGTGAGTGAGTGTGTGAGTGAGTGAGTGTGTGAGTGTGTGTGTGTGAGTGTGTGTGTGAGTGAGTGTGTGAGTGTGTGAGTGTGTGAGTGAGTGTGTGAGTGTGTGTGTGTGTGAGAGTGTGAGTGTGTGAGTGAGTGTGTGAGTGAGTGTGTGAGTGAGTGTGTGTGTGAGTGTGTGTGTGAGTGTGTGTGTGAGTGAGTGAGTGAGTGTGTGTGTGAGTGAGTGTGTGAGTGTGTGTGTGAGTGAGTGTGGTTTCCCATTCAGTTTCAATGGTCGGTCGGTTTTGACCGCGAATACCAAAAGTGTCGCTTTCTTTTTTCTTTTTTTTTTACAACCACTTAGATTTATCGAGTCAAGCCCAATATTTTTTTTTTTTTTTTTGTGTGTGTGTGTATGTTCAGATGGCAAATGGAGGAAAAGTCACCAAGTCTTGTACTGCTCAGATAAAGGAAACCATTTTTATTAAATGAGGACATTTTATTTCAGTAAAAAATGACCGAATACCATAGGAGGGTTAATGGTTTTATGTAACAAAAGGAAACAAATGTCAGTCCTTTAAATCAAATAATTTATTCATTTCTGAATTTTATCATTGAAATCTGAGGTTTTTTTTAATCAGAAATCATTCATTTTGCTGTTCTGTGGCTGAAGTGCTGTTTGCTTGTTTTTTGTTTGTTTGTTTAATAGGATGTAATTCAAGCCATAAAGGAAACAGCATTTGTGACGTCTGAATATCCTGTTATTCTCTCGTTTGAGAATCACTGCAGGTAAAATGCGTTCGGTTGCATCTTTACTGTCTGTCGCATTTAAATGTGTCACTATTCACAGATTTGTACTAATCGAACAGAAAATAATGTCGACTCATCAGTGACTCTGTGTTTACTGTACTTAAATGACATAATCAGTGTGAAAATGGTCACGTCCCTCTCGCTTATCAATGATCACATGATCAGTTTCAGGAGCGTTTGGGAAAATGTTGTTTTGTATACGACACTCAAAATGAACATCTCAGATGTCTGCAGCTCCAGATTCGCTCTGTTTTCATGTTGTGTAATGTAATTGTGTTGCGACACAGACCCAACGCTAGTGGCAGAACTAATTAACTTATTGACTAGTATTCAGTGATATTTTGTTGATTATAATTGAGCAACATTCTCGACATTATTCATCATCACCTGATGTATTTTCATGATTCATATAAATGATGATACAGACACATGATGTTGTTTTGTGCTCAATGATGATGTGTTTCCTGTGGCCTGTGTGAGACTTCCTCCCAGTCACATCGTTCATGTGTGTTTGCTGAATTTACAGCAGTGTGTGTGTGTGTGTGTGTGTGTGTGTGTGTGTGTGTGTGTGTGTGTGTGTGTGTGTTGCAGTAAAGTGCAGCAGTATAAGATGGCGAAATACTGTGAGGAGATTTTCGGCGATCTGTTACTGAAGCACCCGTTGGAGGGATTTCCAGTACGTGACCTCAACACACAATTCCTGACAAGACTTCCTGCTTTAACGACTGTGGAAAATATATTCCACTGAAACATCGTTGAATTTCACATCAATGTGTGTCTGTGTTCATATGATGTGTATTTTTATTTTCAGATTGAAGCCGGACAGCCGTTACCATCACCAAACGACCTCAAACGAAAAATACTCATCAAAAACAAACGATTAAAACCTGAAGTGGAACAGAGTATGTACATTCATCATTTATGAGTGAAGCTGTTGTTACAGTATTGATTTCTGTTAAAGTATTATTATTATTATTATTATTATTATTATTATTAATGAGGAAGATTTAATTCATTGAATGTTTGTCATCAAAAACTGGCAGTGATGATGTCATTGTAATATTTGAACACTGAATAGTGATTGGTCTTTTTTTATTTTTGTAGTTTCATGAAATGAAATGTCATTTTTACACACTGGATTCATGTGTGCTTTATAATATGATTAAAATGGGATTTTTGAGAATTACATCTCAGTCTGAAGTAGTTATCCATCATTCAGACGCATCACACATGGAACATTAAACTAAATATACAAAATATATTCATGTAGTGAACGAGTGAGTGGTTTTGGACACAGTATACAGTGTGTAATAGAGTGCAGTGGTCTGGTTCTGGAAGTAAAAATCTCATTTATTTTCTTCATAGATTCATTTATTTTTAAAGATATCTTTAAATCTTTAAAGATGAACTACCGTGAGCTCTGAGGTTGTTAATCGATGGTATTTGCTTCAGTTGAAGATATCAGTTCACGTTATTTCAACTTCATTCTTAAATAATCATGTTTAATAGCAAAATTCCTGGTTAAGAACTACACTACCCATAATCCTTAAGAGAAATTCACCAATCAGAGAATCATGTCAAAAGAGCTCCGCCCACTCCTGTGATGCACTGTGAATGACGCAGTCGAGTCGCTCTCCCTACACTCAATATATTCTGATATACAGTATATACACTCTCAATTTGTATATACGGTATCTGAATATTTTGTAGTAAAATTTAAATATATTGTTTCTATGCTTTTAATCAACAACTTTAAATCAATAGTTTTATATTTTTCCATTGGGACCAACCTTAATATTAGATGGCCTTAACTACTATGTACTTAACCATTTGGTACAATGTACTTATTGTGTAAATACAAGTTCTTGCATTTAATTACATTTAAAGTTCTTACATGTAATTACATTTAAAGTTCTTGCATTTAATTACATTTAAGGTTCTTGCATTTAATTACATTTAAAGTTCTTACATGTAATTACATTTAAAGTTCTTGCATGTAATTACATTTAAAGTTCTTGCATTTAATTATATTTAAAGTTCTTACATGTAATTACATTTAAAGTTCTTGCATGTAATTACATTTAAAGTTCTTGCATTTAATTACATTTAAGGTTCTTGCATTTAATTACATTTAAAGTTCTTACATGTAATTACATTTAAAGTTCTTGCATTTAATTACATTTAAAGTTCTTACATGTAATTACATTTAAAGTTCTTGCATTTAATTACATTTAAAGTTCTTACATGTAATTACATTTAAAGTTCTTGCATTTAATTACATTTAAAATTCTTACATGTAATTACATTTAAAGTTCTTGCATTTAATTACATTTAAGGTTCTTGCATTTAATTACATTTAAGGTTCTTGCATGTAATTACATTTAAGGTTCTTGCATGTAATTACATTTAAAGTTCTTACATGTAATTACATTTAAAGTTCTTACATGTATTTACATTTAAAGTTCTTGCATTTAATTACATTTAAGGTTCTTGCATTTAATTACATTTAAAGTTCTTACATGTAATTACATTTAAAGTTCTTACATGTAATTACATTTAAAGTTCTTGCATGTAATTACATTTAAAGTTCTTACATGTAATTACATTTAAAGTTCTTGCATTTAATTACATTTAAAGTTCTTGCATTTAATTACATTTAAAGTTCTTGCATGTAATTACATTTAAAGTTCTTGCATTTAATTACATTTAAAGTTCTTACATGTAATTACATTTAAAGTTCTTACATGTAATTACATTTAAAGTTCTTGCATTTAATTACATTTAAAGTTCTTACATGTAATTACATTTAAAGTTCTTACATGTAATTACATTTAAAGTTCTTGCATTTAATTACATTTAAAGTTCTTACATTTAATTACATTTAAAGTTCTTGCATTTAATTACATTTAAAGTTCTTATATGTAATTACATTTAAAGTTCTTACATGTAATTACATTTAAAGTTCTTGCATTTAATTACATTTAAAGTTCTTACATGTAATTACATTTAAAGTTCTTACATGTAATTACATTTAAAGTTCTTGCATTTAATTACATTTAAAGTTCTTACATTTAATTACATTTAAAGTGTACGGTTACTGTTGCGCTTTATTCATGAAGTGTTTGTGTGTGTGTGTTTGTGTGTCTGCGTGCATTTGTGTTTGTGTGTGTGTGTGTGTGTGTTTGTGTGTGTGTGTGTTTGTGTGTTTGTGTGTGTGTTTGTGTGTGTGTGTGTTTGTGTGTTTGTGTGTGTGTGTGTTTGTGTGTGTGTGTGTGTGTGTTTGTGTGTGTGTGTGTTTGTGTGTTTGTGTGTGTGTGTGTTTGTGTGTGTGTGTGTGTGTGTGTGTTTGTGTGTGTGTTTGTGTGTGTGTGTGTTTGTGTGTTTGTGTGTGTGTGTGTGTGTGTTTGTGTGTGTGTTACAGAGCAGTTGGAGTCGTTTAAGAAGCACATGGAAGCTGGTGAGATGAGCATACAGACTGGAGAAGATGAGAATGATGAAGATTTAGACAGCGGTAAACACAGTTACTCTCTCTGTGTCTGTGTTTTAATCAGTGATGTGTGTACAGATGGACAGACAGAACCTTGATTCTAATGGAAAATTATTACATATATATTTTTTTTTAATTCTCATGTAAGTATATTTATATTAACATTTGGAGAGATTATTTGTCACTCAGAGTGACTCATGCGTACACTGTTTTACTTTTATTAATCATTCGTTGTAAATGCTCAGAGCAGAAAGATGACACTTTGTCTGGTGTGTGTTTGTTCAGCGGTGGACAGTAAAGATCTGAACTCTGACCTGAAGATCAACAACAGTCTGTCTGTGTCAGAAGATCCCAGTGAAGCCGATCACCAGGACAACAGCATCAGGAAAAAGGTTTACGTCACTTCCTCTCCACACAGGACTGTAGCTGGAATCAGAACTGAGTGTTTAAAGTGTTTGATGTCACGTGTTTCAGATCACAGATGATGATGTCACAGACATTTCAGAAGTGACAGAAATTACAGACGCAACGGACATCTCTGAAGCTTCTGACCTGGACAATAAAAAGAAGGTGATTGCAGTAAATTAATGTTTAATTCATGTAACGACAAGGATTAATTGATCATTTTATATTTATAATTCACCAACCTGCTGTATAGACCAGCAAAATGATTTATTGTACAGAGGTAAACAAATCTGTATTTAATGAAGTATGGGTTTCTTTTGTCTTATTAAAATACTGTAGAGTTTGATTGGACGCGCAACCTTTGGCATTAACAACAAATAATGTATTTATTTTGCTATCAGAACTATGAACAATTACATGGTTAGTTGCATTTTATAATTTTTGTCCCATTTGTGTGTTGTGAATCACTGATGGAGATACGAGCGATAATGATTTAACCCATGAACAACAACTGTAGATAAAAGCATCTGTGAAATGATTCATTAGATATGATGTGTATGTTCATTTCTCAGGGTGTAGAATCAGCAGAAGATGCAGACGCTGAGCAGCAGTTAATCGCCTCGTACAAGTATGAAGGAGCGACGACCAACATTCACCCGTATCTGTCAGCGATGGTGAATTACGCTCAACCTGTCAAGTTTCAGGGCTTTGAAGTGGCACAAGGTCCGTTTACATCCTCATTATTACAGCAACATCATTCAACAAAATATCAAACCATTCAAAAGTGTTGGTTAAAAATATTTAAAGGAATAGTCAGTGTACATCTGTTCCATAGATGGTGATTTATAATGTCAGACTCTTGAAAGCATTGAAAAGTATTGTAAAAGTAGTCCATATGACTTACACTATATTTCAATTCTTCTGAAGTCTTATAAACGTTTTGTGTGAAGAACATACCCAAATTAAGTTGTTATTCCTTAAAAAATCCAATATGGCACTTGTGGCGCAGGTTTGAGGTTTTGTAGTAAACACAATAAGCTCTGACGGTGTTTTTAAAGATTTCCTGTTTCACTGGCATACCCAAAATTAAAGGCAAGACTCAACAAAACAAAAAAACAAGAAGTGTCAAGTGTTTGGTATCATTGTAAAAAAAAACTTTTAACATTTTTAATGAAATAGATTATGATACATTCTGTGTCTCTCAGCCTAAGAAACTGATGAAAAATCACAAAACATTTTTGCCAAAAAGTTTTTTTTTCTTATTTTTCTGATTTTACATTATATATATCTCTGGGTGTAAATAAGGTGGCTCAGAAAAACTGCTTTTGTTTTGTGTCCAATCATGTCAACTGTATCTGAGAAAAAGTTTGTGTTGATACGACAAAGCAATCAAAAGTTATAACATTACAAAAATAATTTATCATAGTGTCCAAAAACATCTCCAAACAAATAAAACATAATAATTGTACATAAGAACTAATTACACATGCAAACACAACAATGACTAAAGGTTTGCATAGCATGCAGACATGATTTTAGTAATGAGATTTCACAGAATGAGTTTCATTCTGTGTCATTTGAGTCATCATTGAGTCTGTGTCATGTATTTAGCGCCATCTCCTGGTGGACATATGTAACATTGTGCTTCATGTGGATTATCTAATGATCTATACATCTGATTATCTTGTGTGTGGACTCGTTTGAAAGATAATCACCTCCTCTAAGAAATGATATGTGATATTTTATGTTCTGTGTATTTTTTGTGAAATTATAAGCTAAAATGCAGCATATAAGCAACACCAACATAATTGTCAAAGACATATACTTAGCTATTACTCGCTATATTTTTGTCTGTGAGTAAAACAAATAGGCTGGTTGTATTTTACTCTTTGAGAGCTTTCCAACAACATATGACACATGTTTGATGAGTTTGATGTTTTTACTGATTACAATAATATGTACAGTGCAAATGATTTTATAAATTATCAAAACGCAACACTTCTGATTTATCTGTAAATTTCAAAGCACTTGTTCAGTTTTGGTCATAATGTCTACATGCATTGGAAAGTAGAGCTTCAAAACTTTCAAACGATACCTGTTTTGTGTTGGTCAAGACTGTAGGCGGGCCCATCCGAGCTTAAAGGGTTAATTTCAGAGCTTCAGCGGAGTGGAAGATTATCTGTGAATAGAAACCATTATAGTGGTCTGTTCTTCATACAAAGCTATTGTTTGTGATTTCATGAAAGTTATTATAAAGTGATAGTGAATATTGATCATACGCGCCTTTTTAAAGTCTGTGTTTTCAGATAGAATGCAAACCTCACAAGATGTAAGAAGATGTAATGTAAATGTAATTGCTTATAATAATAATAATAATAATAATAATAATAATAATGTTACTGTTTGTTTTTTATTTCAGAGAGAAACATTCATCACAACATGTCTTCTTTTAATGAGTCTGTTGGTTTGGGTTATCTGAAGACAAACGCAATCGAGTTTGTCAAGTATCCTTCAACAAACCTGAACACAATTACACTCCATGACATTTCAAACCACACTCAAACATTCACGTTGATTCAAGACTTTATCATGCTCAAATCACACTCCTGTTTTATCACTTGAATACTGAGTTTGTGCTTTTACAACTAGAGTTATTTCTAATGAGAGAACATTTT
>NC_059362.1:48265967-48295967 GCF_019703515.2 Myxocyprinus asiaticus | reverse complement strand
GTCATTATAGTTTAGAAAATGTCATTAGTTTCAAATGAATATAAAAAAAGGGAAAAAGGTAATGTTTCGGAAAAATCTTTAGAAATTGTTTTAGCCTTTTTTTTAAAAATAAAAGTATCGTTATGAAGAAAAGTTTGTACCTTTTTTTTTTTAATGAATTTTCATAAAATTATAAAAGATCACCAAGGCTGTGTGAGTGGGACAAAAAATAACCAATAGTCCTTTTTCACAGACTGTGATGATGCGTTTCCACCTTATTAAGCAGCGTAAATCTAGTAAACTTCTTTATATGATCGTTTCTTTTAAATAATGAGTGTAAGTTATAACATTGTTCTTTGTGTTATATTACCCCGGAATTAGTTTAAAAACTGAATTACCACAGCTGTGAGGGGGTTTCTATTACAGCTGCTGAGAGAGTGATGGTAAATCTGGCATCTTCTCCTATCTGACTGTCTTAATCCACCACTCTCTATTTTTTTTCTTTTTTTTTTCTCCATTTTCTCCCAATTTGGAATGCCCAATTCCCAATGTGCTTTAAGTCCTCATGGTGGTGTAGTGACTCGCCTCAATCCGGGTGGTGGAGGACGCATCTCAGTTGCCTCCGCATCTGAGACCGTCAATCTGCGCATCTTATCACGTGACTTGTTGAGCGCGTTACCACGGAGACGTAGCGCGTGTGGAGGCTTCACGCTATTCTCCGCGGCATCCACGCACAACTCACCACACGCCCCACCGAGAGCGAGAACCACATTATAGTGACCCATGTGACTCTACCCTCCCTAGCAACCGGGCCAATTTGGTTGCTTAGGAGACCTGACTGGAGTCACTCAGCACACCCTGGATTCAAACTCATGACTCTAGAGGTGATAGTCAGCGTCTTTACTCGCTGAGATGCCCAGGTCCCCACCGCTCTCTATTTGTAAACACTTCTGGAAAGTGATTCAAACGTAAGAGTGGATTTTTTCTTTTGCTCTTGGAGCAAATGGGTAAGTGAAAATAATATTTGCTGTGATCTCCCATTCACTCCCATTCACCGCTGTCGACTTTTACCCTGCAAACGTTTACTTCATCGTTCCAAAACCCGAGTGTGAAAAAGGCCTGTAGTATCAAAGCCGAATGTTTCCATCCAATCAGATCGTAATGGATAAAATAAAGTTCTGCCTTACATTATTTCCCTCTGAATATTCACTTGAAAATACTTGATATTACAGAAGTCACATGTGTTGTGAATGTTCTTTTAGAGTCTTTAGACAACAGATTTATTATACTCAAACTCTCTAGCGAGTTTGACACACAAGTTATCAAATGGATTTTAATTTTCATAACTATTACTGATTTCTAACCCTAACTCCTGTGAGCTTAAAGAATGAGTGCTATTACACCACAAACACTGATGAGCGACATTAACACAGACTGTTTAAAGTGAGACAGGAGTGTGTAGTTGTGATGCTGATGCTGCAGGATTCTCACAACACAAACCATAAATCACCCACTGCTGCAGTGCTGACACTCACGCTTACACACTTACTGCGTGCTTGCTTGCTTATAGTAGTCCGTCGTGTTTCGATGATGAAATTCCTCCTCATTAACTGTGTGTTTTTTGATGGCTGTAGAGTCCAATCCTAGATCCACAAATTATATTGCACATTGGGCATACAAAGTGTGGGTTAGTGGGGGCAGGCATGGCTGTGTGTCTCCTTAGTCTTTTTTGCTGTTTCTTCATATTCCTCTGTGATTCCAGCTGCTCAGTTCCTGTGTGGCAGAGCTGCCGCCAGATGGAACTGTTAGCGGCAGCTTCTTCCAGTCGTGAGGGGTCGATTTGACATTTTATTAGTGATTTTTTTTTAGCCGGTCTTTGTACCGCTTCTTATGACCCCCTGCGGACTGACGACCCAGATGAAGTTGTCCATACAGGACTTGCCATGGCAGGCACTCTTGAGGCATCCTAATAACATGCCTAAGCCAGCGCAGTTGGTGTTCAGTGACCGTGGCCTCCATGCTCTTGCAGTTTGTCCTAGCCAGCACTTCGTAATGGGGTGCACGGTCACGCCACGTGATCCCCAGGATTCGCTGCAGGCATCTTATATGGAAGCACTCCAGCAACCTTAGGTGGTGACTGTATGTGACCCAGGCTTCACAGCTGTATAGAAGAGTGGTGATGCAGATGAATTTATAGATGGTAATTTTGGTGTGCAGGTGGAGGTGCTTGTTTTGGAAGACCTTTCGACGGAGTTTACCAAAGGCCGCAGAGGCTTGTTTTATCCGGTTATGGATTTCATGATCAGCGTTGCAGCCCTCTGATAGGATGCTACCCAGGTGTTTAAAAGATGGAACTATTGTAAGTGGTCGATGCTCTATGGTGAAAACAGGCATAGTGTGTGGGGGGCTGGTCCTCCATTGGTATACCACTTCAGTCTTGGTGGTGTTGACTGACAAGCCCAGTCTGCTGTAGGCCTTTACAGCAGCGGCAATGATGGTTTGCAGGTCTTCTGGGGTGTGAGCCATAAGCATGCATTCATCAGCATACTGCAGCTCAAGGACCTGCACTGCTGTGACTTTGGTGTTTGCCTGGAGCTTTCGGATATTAAAAAGGTTTCCATCTAGCCTGAAGTCTAGAGTGATCCCACTACTGCTTTCCAGCTCATCATGGAGAAGTTTCGTGACACATAGGAGGAAGATGTTGAAGAGTACCGGCGCCAACACACACCCTTGTCTTACCCCGGTGCATACATTAAAGGGCCCCAATTCCTGTCCCCCTATGGTCACACGAGCCACCATCCCATCATGGAACTGTGACAGGATGTTCACAAATTTTCTTAGGCAGCCAAATTTTATTAGGATTTTCCAGAGTAGCTCTTGATTCAAAGTGTCGAAGGCTTTGGAGAGATCGACAAATGCCATGACAAGGTCCTGATGCTGTTTGCGGCACTTTTCTTGAAGCTGTCTTACTGTGGAAATCACGTCCGCAGTACTCCGGTTAATCCAGAAGCCACACTGTGACTCTGGCAGCAGATGTTCTGTTAGGTTTTCCACCAGCCTGCATAGCATGACTTTTGCGAGGACTTTGCCTGCAACAGCTAGCAGTGATATGCCACGACTGTTGCCACAGGTGGATTTGTCACCCTTGCTTTTGTAGAGAGTGACAATGTTGGCATTCCTCCATTGTTGAGGGACACTCTCCAGGTCCCAGATCTGCAGGGTGTATTGGTGGATCATCCTGGTACACAAGTAGCCACCTTGTTTGAGGAGCTCTGCTTGGATACCATCACTGCTGGGGGACTTGTTGTTTCTGAGGGAGTTGATGGCTGCTAGCACCACTTGAAAGGTTGGAGGGTGGTAAAGGACTTGAATGGGTAGCTGATTTGGTAGCTCTTCCAGGATAGAAAGATCAGTTGTTGAGTGTTGGTTGAGGTGGGCTTCAACATGTCCAGCCCACCTAGCCAAGGTATGTTTTTGGTCTTTCAAGATTGAGAGACCATTTGCTGCTTTTAGGGGTGTGATGGACACACACACACACGCACACACACACTCGTTTCTACAAATATCCTCACAGTCATGAGCGTCTCACACACACAACACCTAACATCAGGAAATAAAACGGTCACTCACCAGTTGGCCTTTAACTTCATTAGGAACTGAAAAACTGTTATTTTTGGGTCCCAGCCAACCTGAAAAGCTCTTGTAATATATTATATTATATCTTATTAAATTATATCATATTATACTGTATTTTATTATATATTATATTTAGTGCTGTCAATCACAAAATTTCTTGTAGTTAATCATGATTAATCGCAGATCTTGAAAGTGCTGAATGTGATTTGACACTATATATACTTCTTTTCTTGTCAAAATGCATTTATTTCCATCTTAGGAAAGAAAACAAAAAAATATGTAACAATATAATGCTTTATTAACATTTTCAAACAAAGCCTTCCACAGTATAAAGATAGAAATGATCTAAAATATCACCAATTCAAGTAACATTAAATGTTTCCCAAAGTGTAAGTGGGAGTTTGAGTAACCGAAAGAACGAGTCTCACCGTAGGTTGCATATTTATTGCAATGGACATTAAATCTCGCATCCTCCACAATATTAATCTGCCGGTAGATTGTGGGTATCTGCTTTGTTACAGCAATCGTGAAGCTGCGTTCATTAACTCAACATGAAAAGCGCTTGCATACAAAAATGTCTCATTCTGCGTTTTGCTGATAGTTAAGACTTGACGTGCTTCTGTGGTAATTAAAATGCGCCTTAGGCTGAACAATACTTGATTTCTGTCTCAAGTTCCATCTGGGTTTGTTTTGTACAACAAATAGCGCTAAGAGCTTCTTTCTCCATTGTTTTATCACTGACAGTGAAGCGCCGTAAGAGATTCTTTTATTTATGACATAACAACCTCTGTGGCTCTATTGTAGGAGAGAGTGTAACGGTCAACTAGCATGTTATGACAGTACCGCCCATAGAATGTGTATATGGGACCGCTGCATTATGCTATTTTATGCTAAGCTTGTAGGCTCCTTTTGGTAGAAGGGCTCTGGCGCTGTTGTGTGTCTGTTTGTGGCGTGTACGTTACACATTACAAAAGTTCCGCCCTTCACACAAGTGTTTATGCTGTATTAACTGTAAATGTGTTAATCGCAATTAAGAAAAATGTACTTGTTAAACATTTTTAATTAATCGTATGCATTAACGTGTTAATTCTGTCAGCTTTAATTATACACTACCGGTCAAAAGTTTTGAAACACTCACTCATTCTATATTATAATTTTTTTCTTCACATTTTATAATAATAGTAAAGTCATCAAAACTATGGAATAACATAAATGGAACTATGGGAATTATGTTGTGGCTAAACAAAATCCAAAATAAATCAAAACTGTGTTATATTTGAGCATCTTCAGAGTAGTCCCCCTTTGCCTAGAATTTGCAGACATGTACTCTTGACATTTTCTCAACCAACTTCTTGAGGTATCACCCTGGGATGCATTTTAAACAGTATTGAAGGAGTTCCCATCTATGTTGGGCACTTATTGGCTGCTTTTCTTTATTATTTGGTCCAAGTCATCAATTTCAAAAACTTTTTTTTTATTATTAAATTTTAGATTTATAATGAAATAAATTAATATGGTGGCACAATTATATTTTTGTCTACAAAACTTACTTCAAACATTTAAGCATACGCCTTCAGATCAAAAGATTTTTAAGATCATGAGAAACATTTCAGTCAAGTGTTTCAAAACTTTTGACTGGTAGTGTATAATATAATACTATATACAGGTGCATCTCAATAAATTAGAATGTCGTGGAAAAGTTCATTTATTTCAGTAATTCAACTCAAATTGTGAAACTCGTGTATTAAATAAATTCAATGCACACAGACTGAAGTAGTTTAAGTCTTTGGTTCTTTTAATTGTGATGATTTTGGCTCACATTTAACAAAAACCCACCAATTCACCTGTGTATATATATATTATATTATATTATTTTATATTATATGAACCTGCAATGACCAAGAACATTTGCCATTACATGATCTTTAAATTAAAGTGAAACCGGGGTGCTTTGTGTTCACTTTCAAAATCCTTGTTTACGCTCGAGTTTGGCGTGAACCTCCGCAGACGACGTGCATCACAGTAGTTCAGAAGCGGTTAATCTCACATAATGCAATAAGTATAATTGATAATTAATATTTTAATTGATAATTTAGTCTGCTAAATGACTAAATGTAAATGATAATGTAGGTACAGTCAGCCGGTTATTATCGCAAAATAAATCACAAGGATTTATTTTTTTAAACGAAAAGCGGTTTATTTTGGCTGTACATTACCAAATAAATCAATAAATGGACTTGAAACATTGAAATTATTAGTCAGAATTATTTAGTAGAAATTATTTTATTATCTTACTTGTCGAGATCTCAGATTGATACGAGAAGTAGGAAAGATAACTCGCAATACTTGCATTCATACAGTATGTGAAATATTTCTCATTAAGCCAAGAAAATAAAAATATGAGAAACAAAATCACACTCTCTCTTGATGTTTTGTGAGATACAGACTGACTCAAAACACAAATAATTCATTGTCATGATGCGTTACACGTGAACGGTTAGATATCAGGAAACTGCAAGTAACTGTTTATTGGAATGCTCTCAAGGTTATCCCGAATCTGAGGATGATCCAAAAACTGTGGACCGAGTTTGCTGTCGACAAAATTCAAAATGGAGCAAAATCTATTTGAAAGCAGCAGTTGCGTCAAACTCGACAAGAATCGGTACAATCCATTGAATCAGAGGAAAATTTATTTTAATTGTTGTCCAATTGAATCAAACATTAAAATATAAAATGCATGTGAAACTTTGAACAGTTGGTGGCGCTAGAGGGTTTGAGAAACCAAATGACTTCACGATCTGTGAAGTATATGAGCTGATGTGAGCCACTACTGTATGAACAGCACAATTCAAGAGACTTACAGATGATAGTAAATACTTTTGTCTGTCACAAACACTGACTGTGTGAATGCAACTTGAGGGTTTATTCACTGGTGTGATGCTCTTTTAGTCCTGATGTGACACCTGTCATCTCCCATCATGCTGTGATGAACACACATGATCTATATGTGACATGATGTTTTCTACAGCAGGAATTCAAGCTTCATTCCTCATGTGTCGTGTTTAACCCTTTAAGATCTGAAGGTGTTTTTAAAGATTTCCTATTTCAGTGGCATACCCAAAATTAAAGACTTATAATTCGACAAAAACAAGGAGGGTCAAGTGTTAGGTATCATTGTAAAGAAAACCTTTCAAATTTGAATGATATAGATTATGATACATTCTGAGACTCTCAGCCTAAGAAACTGCTGAAAAATAATAAAAAAGTAAGCCAAAAAGTTACTTTATTTCTTATTTTTCTGATTTGACATTATATTGCTCTGGGTGTAAATAAAGTGGCTCCAAAAAACTGCTTTTGTTTTGTTCCCAATCATGTCAACTGTATCTGAGAACAATTTTGTGTTGATATGACAAAGCAATCAAAAGTTATAGCATTACAAAAATAATTTATCATAGTGTCCAAAAGCCTCTCCAAACAAATAAAACATAATAATTGTACATAAGAACTAATTACACATGCAAACACAACAATGACTAAAGGTTTGCATAGCATGCAGACATGATTTTAGTAATGAGATTTCACAGAATGAGTTTCATTCTGTGTCATTTGAGTCATCATTGAGTCTGTGTCATGTATTTGGCGCCATCTCCTGGTGGTTATATGTAACATTGTGCTTCATGTGGATTATCTAATGATCTATACATCTGATTATCTTGTGTGTGGACTCGTTTGAAAGATGATCACCTCCTCTAAGTAATGATATGTGATATTTTATGTTCCATTTATTTTTTGTGAAATTATAAGCAAAAACGCAGTATGTAAGTAACTCCAACATAATTGTCAAAGACATATACTTAACTATTACTCGCTATATTTTTGTCTGTGAGTAAAACAAATAGGTGGGTTGTATTCTACTCTTTGTGAGCTTTCCAACAACATATGACACATGACTATTTGATGAGTTTGATGTTTTTACCGATTACAATAATATGAACAGTGCAAACGATTTTATAAATTATCAAAATGTAACACTTCTGATTTGTCTGTAAATTTCAAAACACTTGTTCAGTTTTGGTCATAATGTCTACATGCATTGGAAAGTAGAGCTTCTAAACTTTCAAACGATACCTATTTTGTGTTGGTCAAGACTGGAGTTATTAATATGAGTTAATATGTAATATATTTAATTTCTTAATTCATGTTCCTGAAATATTGGAAACGATCATCAGTGCATGTTATGTGTTATTGTCTTAAAGATCTTCATGATCTTTTCAGCTGATGTAATCAAGTGTGTGTGGAAGGAGACTATAATATTAGCCAATAATATTACAGCTTTCTTTTCACGACACAATTCAATTCTACATTATTTCCAACAGAATATTCTGTTATTACAGAATATTACAGAAGTGAAATGTGTTTTATGTTGTTTTTAATGAGGAAACTAATTGTTGACCTCTTTCTGTGTGTGTGTTCAGGTGATTTTGCCCGATCTGGCCGTGTTGCGTATCGCTGTATATGATGATAATAATAAGCTGATCGGTCAGAGGATCCTGCCGTTAGACGGTCTGCAGGCGGGTTACAGACACATCTCACTGCGCAACGAAGGAAACAAACCTCTCTCGCTGCCCACTGTCTTCTGTAACATCGTACTCAAGACTTACGTACCTGACGGCTTCGGGGGTGAGTGAACACACACACACATGTACATGTAGATCACACCTACACGTGTCAAGCCTGCAGTCTGCTGTGATCTCTCATGACAACAACAACACTTTCATACAAACCTCCAGAAATGTTTTCATCAGGACTTCTGTCTTGTGTCCAGTAATAATTTCTAAACATCCTCAAAACACTTAAGACAAAAATACTGATGAAGAGATTGTGCTCTGTTACAATGGAAATTAATTCATATTTGTGATTTGAATAAGAAATTTTATAATGTAACTCTAATGTATACAAATACAGTCAAAAGTTTATGTTTCTCATGATCTTAAAAACCTTCACACACACATCAGCTCCTAACAAACCATTTGGTTTTATAATAAAGTTTAAATTGAAGTGAGATCTCTGCAAATTCTGCATTTTGTGCCATTCTGGTGGAATTTAAATATTGAAATGTAATTATATATGAAATTAACATTTTCTGTCTTCCCGTGCCAGATTAAATGTGTCACATTTGCATTTTTTGTAATTAGTTCAAAGTGTAATACTATTATGAATCTGGGACTGAACAAGAGTTAACCAGAAATTATAATGTTCTCACGGTCACAGAAAACCTGTAAATATCAGAGAAATTTACAAGTGTGATTTACAGGCCTGGAATAATCATGGAAATTCAGTGCATTCAGAAAGTATTCAGACCCATTCATTTATTTCACATTTTATGTTGCAGCCTTGTGCTAAAATGCTTTAAAATATTGTTTTTCACATCAATCTACACTCCATACCTCATAATGACAAAGCAAAAACCTGATTTGTTTTTTTATAACTTTATAGTTATAGCAAATGTATTAAAAGGAAAAAACTGAAGTATCACACTAACATAAGTATTCAGATCCTTTGCTATTTAGCTCAGGTGCATCCCATTTCTCTGGATCATCTTTGAGATGTTTCTACATTTTGAATGGAGTCCACCTGTGGCAAATTCAATTGATTTGGACATGATTTGGAAAGGCACACACCTGTCCATTAGGGCTGAAACGATTAGTCGGCTTTATTGACAACGTCGACAAAAATTTCCGTTGTCTAATAATCGTTTGATGTAATTTAACGTAACATGAGATCATATTAAACTCTAATGATTACGTGTGAGTGCATCGCTGCAGTTCTGACTGAGGAGAGGAAGAATTACACAGATCACAGATGCACTCTAAACTTTCCAAACAGCTTCAGCTGATGTAGATCACAAAGTATGAGAGAATTATAATGCAAAAATACCAATTAAGTAAACACAGAAGCACTCTTGTTGTGGAATAAGCGGATCTGGAGCAAAACTTGCATCAAATCAAAATCAGATCAAATCACTTTATTGTCACACAGCCATATACACAAGTGCAATGGTGTGTGAAATTCTTGGGTGCAGTTCCGATAACATAGCAGTCGTGACAGTGATGAGACATATACCAATTTACAATAAACATCAAATTAACACAGCACAATTTAAATGTCTGATATACACATAATTACACACAACAATATACAAATAATAACATACACTGTACAGTATACAATACGCACTATATAGATACACATTATTCAATAAAAATAATAAACATATAAAAAAGTATATATAGTAGTATAAATAGAATGTACAGTAGGTTGTATTGTACTGTATTGACATTCAGGCTGTCGGTTGATAGTCAGTTGTTAAGAGAGAATATAATATAATAATAATAATAATATAATTTATGACAGTCCAGTGTGAGATAATAAGATTAATAAAGTGCTGTGCTGATATACGTATGTATCGTGAGAGATCAAGAGTTCAAGAATCTGATTGTTTGGGGGAAGAAGCTATCATGTAATCGGCTGGTGCGGGTCCTGATGCTGCGATACCGCCTACCTGATGGTAGCAGTGAGAACAGCCCATGGCTCGGGTGGCTGGAGTCTCTGATGATCCTCCGAGCTTTTTTCACACACCGCCTGGTATATATGTCCTGGAGGGAGTGAAGCTCACCTCCGATGATGTGTCTGGCAGTTTGCACCACCCTTTGCAGTGCTTTGCGGTTGTGGGCGGTGCTATTGCCGTACCAGGCGGAGATGCAGCCAGTCAGGATGCTCTCTACAGTGCAGGTGTAGAACCGTGTGAGGATGTGGCGGTTCATTCCAAACTTCCTCAGCCGTCTCAGGAAGAAGAGGCGCTGGTGAGCCTTCTTCACAACGACTTCAGTGTGGATGGACCATGTGAGTTCCTCAGTGATGTGGACACAGAGGAACTTGAAGCTGCTGACTCTCTCCACTGGTGCTCCATTGATGGTGATGGGACTGTGTTCTCTGTCTTTTCTACTGAAGTCCACCACAAGCTCCTTTGTCTTACTGACATTGAGGGAGAGGTTGTGCTCCTGACACCAGTGTGTCAGAGTGTGCACCTCCTCTCTGTAGGCTGTTTCATCATTGTCAGTGATCAGACCTACCACCATCGTGTCATCAGCAAACAGTCATGTGTGTACAAGGAATACAAGAGTGGGCTGAGAACACAGTCCTGTGGGGCTCCAGTGTTGAGGGTCAGTGATGAGGAGATGTTGCTGCCTATTCTAACCACCTGGCGTCTGCTTGACAGGAAGTCCAGGATCCAGCTGCACAGCGAGCTGTTTAAGTCCAGAGCCCGGAGTTTCTCATCTAGCTTGGAGGGCACTATGGTGTTGAATGCTGAGCTGTAGTCTATAAACAGCATTCTCACATAAGTGTTCTTTTTTCCAGGTGGGAGAGAACAGTGTGTGTTGTAGATGCAATGGCATCATCAGTGGAGCGGTTGTTGCTGTAAGCAAACTGCAATGGGTCTAGTGATGGAGGCAGCACAGAGCAGATGTAATCTCTGATTAGTCTCTCAAAACATTTGCTGATGATGGGGGTCAGAGCAACAGGACGCCAGTCATTTAAGCAAGTTATTTTTGATTGCTTTGGTACAGGCACAATGGTGGACATTTTTAAGCATGTGGGGACTACAGACAAAGAGAGGGAAAGGTTGAAAATGTCCGTAAAAACACCAGCCAGCTGGTTTGCGCACGCTCTGATGACACGGCCCGGAATGCCGTCTGGACCCGCGGCTTTGAGGATATTCACCCGTCGGAATGATCGGGTTACATCCGCTACAGAGACGGAGAGTGAACTAACCTCTGTAGCTTCAGCCACGAGAGCTCTCTCCACGAGGGCGGTGTTATTTCCCTCGAAACGAGCATAAAAGTATTTAGCTCATCCGGTAGAGACGCAGCGGTGTTCATGGCAGAGTTTTTATTCTCTTTAAAGTCCATGATGATGTTAATTCCCTGCCACATGCTTCTAGAGTTGGTGGTGTTAAACTGTCCTTCAAGCATCTTTAAAAGAAACACCCCGGCGTTACATCTTTAATGCAGTTATATTTAATGCGTTACATCTTTAATGCGGTTATATTTAATGCGTTACATCTTTAATGCGGTTATATTTAATGCGTTACATCTTTAATGCGGTTATATTTAATGCGTTACAGCTTTAATGCACTTATATTTAATGCGTTACAGCTTTAATGCAGTTATATTTAATGCGTTACAGCTTTAATGCACTTATATTTAAAGATTATATTTAATGCGTTACATCTTTAATGCAGTTATATTTAATGTGTTACATCTTTAATGCGGTTATTTTTAATGCGTTACAGCTTTAATGCACTTATATTTAAAGATTATATTTAATGCGTTACATCTTTAATGCAGTTATATTTAATGTGTTACATCTTTAATGTGGTTATATTTAATGCGTTACATCTTTAATGCAGTTATATTTCATGTGTTACAGCTTTAATGCAGTTATATTTAATGCGTTACAGCTTTAATGCAGTTATATTTAATGCGTTACAGCTTTAATGCACTTATATTTAAAGATTATATTTAATGCGTTACAGCTTTAATGCAGTTATATTTAATGCGTTATAGCTTTAATGCAGTTATATTTAATGCGTTACGTCTTTAATGCAGTTATATTTAATGTGTTACATCTTTAATGCGGTTATATTTAATGCGTTACAGCTTTAATGCAGTTATATTTAATGCGTTACATCTTTAATGCAGTTATATTTAATGTGTTACATCTTTAATGCAGTTATATTTAATACGTTATAGCTTTATTAAAGTTCAAATAATAAGGAAGCAGATCATGTAAATAACTACAGACTCTGAAACCTCATTTCTCTGTGCGGTCAGCGCCTCTTCTATGAGTTGTGTGAATGTCCTGATCTAAGGGGGAGAGATTGAAACTGCACCGGCTGATGCACACTCTGTCATGGGACGCTTATAGTAGTCCATCGTGTTTCGATGATGAAATCCCTCCTCATTAACTGTGTGTTCTTTAATGACTGTAGAGTCCAATCTTAGATCCACAAACGTTATTGCACATTGGGCATGCAAAGTGTGGGTTAGTGGGGGCAAACATGGCATGTCCCTGTCTTCTGATTGGCATCGCCAGCAGTTGGGTGTGTCTTTAAGACCAAGCCTATACAATCTAGAGGGGGTCCAATAGAATCGATGTGAAATTTTAAATTGAATAAGATGCACCCTTACATCTATAGATGTAGATTTGATGTTTTTTAGAATCCTAGCCCACACTCCCTCCTCCAATACCAAGTTTAAATATTTCTCCAATAATCTCTTGAGAGAAGTTGAAGCTCCATCCCCCAGACTCTGAATTAGTAGGGAGTAATACACTGATGACTCATGACCTTTTCCAAAAGCAGAAATCACCTCTTCCAGAGTATCTGCCACTTTAGGGGGGTGTAAACTACTCCCAAAAATAGTACAGAGCAGGTGGCGCAGCTGTAAATACCTAAAGAACTGAGATCTGGGAATCCCAAAATGTTGAACCATATTTTCAAAAGGTCTCAATACTCCACTCTCGTATAGGTCACCGAGTGTATTAACCCCCCTCACAATCCACTCTGTCCAGCAGAAAGGGGACTTATCAATACATAATTTAGGGTTCAGCCATATGCTAAAGGCAACATTTAAATAAATGTCTGAATTAAACACTCAGGACTCTTTTGTCCATATCAAGTGCAAATGTGAGATAACGGGGTGTAACTTAACTTTTCCGGTTAGTTTGATAGAAACGCTTTGCAATGACGAAATAGGGGCAAGAACATCCTGTTCAATACAAAACCAGAGAGGGGCTCTCTCAGGTGGAAGCGACCAATGAGCCAAATGTCTGAGACCAAACGCATAATAATAAAACAAAATCTTGGGTAGACCTAGCCCTCCTTTGTCAATCGGCCTATGTAATTTATTGAAATGTAATCTGGGACGTTTACCATTCCAAATAAAGGACTTCGCTATGCTATCAGAATGCTTGAAATAAGAGAGGGGGACATCAATAGGGAGAGATTGTAGCAGGTAGTTGAATTTTGGAATACAATTCATTTTAATAACATTAACCTTCCCAATCATAGATAAATGTAATGAAGCCCACCTGCCCACATTGCTCGAAAACCTTTTTATTAAAGGGTCAGTATTAACGAAATCACACAAATTTGCTTGGAAAAAAATGCCCAAATACTTAATACCCTGTTTGGGCCACTGGAAGGCACCCGGCTGGAAAGCCGTTACTGGGCAGTACGCTGTCAGAGCCAAAGCTTCGGATTTAGACCAATTGACTTTGTATCCCGAGAATTTAGAAAATGAATTAATAATTCTGTGGAGGCAAGGCATAGAACTAGTAGGTTCAGAGACAAATAATAAAATATCATCTGCGTAAAGCAAAAGCTTATGCGCCACACCTCCCGCAATCACCCCTGGAAAATCATCTTCATTTCTTATCGCGGCTGCTAATGGTTCCAGGGCAAGACAGAACAATAACGGGGAAAGAGGGCAACCCTGCCAGGTGCCCCTATCCAGAGTAAAATAATCTGAAATTAATCCATTCGTTTGTACCGCTGCTACAGGGTATCTATAAAGTAACTTAATCCATCCAATAAAAGTATTCCCGAACCCGTATATTTCCAAAATCTTAAAAAGATAATCCCATTCTACCATATCAAACACCTTTTTGGTGTCAAGTGAGATGGCACGACCGGAGTCTGATCATTCGCTACTAACCACATGATATTGATGAGACGCCTGATGTTATCAGAAGAGCTGCGGCCCTGAATAAACCCCACCTGATCTATATGTATAAGTGATGTCATAACTTTACTTAATCGGTTAGCCAAAATTTTTGACAATATTTTTATGTCTAGTTGGATCAGGGAGATTGGACGGTAACTTTTACACTCGCTTGGATCTTTGTCCTTTTTAAGAATCAGACTGATCCGGGCTTGTGACATGGTTGGAGGAAGCTTTCCATTCTTTAATGATTCTGTATAAACTTATAACAAAAGTGGAGCCAGTTCTGTAGCATAAGATCTAAAAAATTCAGCAGCAATCCATCTGGCCCCGGAGCTTTGCCTGTAAGTAAGGCCTTAATTTCCTCGCCAAGCTCCTCCAAGGTTATCTCAGAATCAAGAGAATTTTTTTGCTCAGTCGTCAGTTTAGGGAGATCTAATGGTTCCACAAAGTTTCTAATATCTTCATCAGTAGATGAAGACGTGGAACTATAAAGATCAATATAGAATTCTTTAAAAGCATTATTAATATCAATGGCTGAGGTAAATATTTCACCACCAGCAGATTTCACTGAGGGAATGGTAGAAAAAGACTCTCTCTGCTTTATATATCTAGCCAAAAGCTTCCCTGCTTTGTCACCCGACTCAAAGTATGACTGTCTTGCCCTGAATAACCAAAACTCCACTTTCCGTGACAAAATAGTATTATATCTGTATTTCAATCGGGTCAGTTCCCTGAGACCATCAGACGACATTCGGCGCTTCAGCTCTGCCTCGGCACTTTTAATATTTCCTTCCAACTCCACAAGTTCTTGTGCTTTGGATATTTTGGTGAATGAGGCATACTGTATGATCCGACCCCTAAGAACCGCCTTAAATGCCTCCCAAGCCACACCCACAGAGGATACTGAGGACCAGTTGGTCTCCATATAAACATTGATTTCAGCCTTTAACATTTGTTGGAATTCAGGACTTTGCAAAAGGGATACGTTAAAGCACCAACTATATGATTTATTTTTCTCTATATGTGGCAACATCTCTAAACTCACCAGGGCGTGATCCGAGACTAAAATGTTTCCAACTGAGCAATCAACAACAGATGAAATGAGGGATTTAGACATATATATAAAAAAATCTACAGTGGATATAAAAAGTCTACACACCCCTGTTAAAACAGCAGGTTTTTGTGATGTAAAAAATGAAACAAAGATAAATCATACCAGAATTTTTGCACCTTTAATGTAAAAATTACATCCTATGCAATGCCACTGATAACCAAAGTGACACATTTCAGAGAAAAGAAATAAAAATAAAAAACTTGATTATTTTTTTCCCACTCTTCTTTGCAAAAATTTTCCAGATCTGTCAAATTGCGAGGGCATCTCCTTGGTACGGCCCTCTACAGGTCCCCCCCCACAGATTTTCTATAGGATTCAGGTCTGGGCTCTGGCTGGGCCATTCCAAAACATTCATCTTTTTTTTGCTGAAGCCATTCTTTTGTTGATTTGGATGTGTGCTTTGGATCATTGTCATGCTGAAAGGTGAAAGATCTCTTCATTTTCAGCTTTCTAGCAGATGCCAGAATGTTCTGTGCCAAAACTGGTACTTGGAGCTATTCATGATTCCCTCCACCTTCACTAAAGCTCCAGTTCCAGCTGAAGAAAAGCAGCCCCAAAGCATGATGCTATGGTGTTGTTTTTTTTTTTTTTGCTGATGTGCTGTGTTGTTTTTGAGCCAAACATACCTTTTACAATTTTGGGCAAAAAGTTCAATCTTGGTCTCATCAGACCATAACACATTTTTCCACATGATTTTGGGAGACTGGATATAGGTTTTTTCCGGGCTTGGATGTTTTTGTTTTGTTTTTGTTTTTTTGTCAGAAAAGGCTTGCGTCTTGCCATCCTGCCCCATAGCCCAGACAGATGAAGAATACGGGAGATAGTTGTCACATGTAGGGAGCAACCAGAACTTGCCAGAAAGAGCTGCAGCTCCTTTAATGTTCCTGTCAGCCTCTTGACAGCCTCCCTGACCAGTTTTCTCATTGTCTTCTCATCAATTTTGGAGGGATATCCTGTTCCTGATAACTGTTGTGCCATACTTTCTCCACTTGTTGATGACTGTCTTCACTGTGTTCCATGGTATATCTAATTTTTTTGTAGCCCTCACCTGAGGGATACCTTTCAACAATGAGATCCCGTTGATGCTTTGTAAGCTCTTTGTGGCCCATGGCTCTTGTAGTATCATGCAACCAAGAAGATGTCAGAAAAATACTACAAGAACAGCTGAGATTTATTTGGAGTTAATCACAGTCACTTCAGGTTAAGACAGGTGTGTACTATTTCACATGAGCTTGATGATTGGTTGATTCTGAACACAGCCACATACTCAATTATAAAAGGGTATGCACACTTATGCAGTTAAGTTATTCTAAGTTTTGGTTAGGGTTAGGGTTTCTCTGAAATGTGTCACTTTGGTTTTCAGTGGCATTGCATAGGTTGTAATTTTTACATTAAAGGTTCAAAAATTTGTTTAATTTTTTACATCACAAAAACCTGCTGTTTTAACAGGGGTGTGTAGGCTTTTTATATCCACTATATTATAGAATAAATCTTATAGACTGATGAAAAAAATTTATAGTCCTAAGACCAAGATTTTTACACATCCTGTGAAGCGTCAATGTTGTTCTAGGGGGCTTACACACTTTTGCTTTAGTATGATCAAGGACTGAGTCCATCAAACGATTAAAGTCTCCTCCCAATATTATATCATGAGGGGTGCCAGCAGCTTGCAACATCCCTTCAAGATCTATAAAAAAGCCCTGATCATCAATGTTAGGTGCATAAATATTAGCCAAAATCAATTGAATTGATGAGTTTCTGCTAAAACAATAATGACTCTTCCTAAATTATCTTTAATCTGTTTGAGACATTTGAATTGTAGATGTTTACTTATCAGTGTAATGACTCCCCTGCTCTTACTTGAGCCAGCACTAAAGAAAACATGTCCACCCCATATCTTCCCAAATTTTTCAGCTTCCTGTGGGGAAAGATGCGTTTCTTGAAGAAACACTATATCATATTTCTTACGCTTAAGAATAGAAATAACCTTCCTTCTTTTTATGGGGTGCCCCAACCCATTCACATTCCACATGGAGAGAGATAATCCACTCATATTAACATTTGACATTTTGACATATTAGAAAAAAATAGATTGTGTGTCAAAAATACAATTACAATGACCACATTCCAACATTAGTGCAACAATCAAACCCCGAACTTCCCCCAGAACCAAACAAACAGAAAAAAGAAAAATGTGCACATTAACCCTGCGCATGACAGTGCCAACTGGCATCCATCCCTTTAAACTCAAACAGTCCTTGTACACCTATGAGAGTTCCTGTGACAACTTTGCCATCGGATTGCTCAAGTTCGGTGTTTCTATAAAAATTTTGTGAGACAGAATTTCACAACAGAAGATAATCTATAAAACAAACTCCAGTCAATAAGCGGAATAAACACAAAGATGTGTAGATTCATCCACATAACTGTCCTGAAGGTGTGTTCCTCCACAAAACAAACTCCAGCTGCTAGTGGAACCAGCACACACACACACACACACAAAAAAAAAAATCCAGTTCAGTTTCCTCGGACAGTCAAACGAATGTTCAGTGAGCCGGCCCAATTAACTGTTACATGAGTGCAACAAATGACCCAATCACTCCAGTGTCCTGCAAGAAATACTCCACAAAACAAACTCCAACCAATACGAGGCATAAACACAAAGAATGTGCAGATTCATCCACAAAACTGTCCCGAAGGAGTGTTACACAAAATAAACTCCAGCCGCTAGGCAGAACCAGCACAAAAATAAACTAAAAAGGTGCTCAGCTTCCTCGGACGATCAAGTGGATGTTCAGTGAGACAGTTCACTTGGCTGCAACATGAGAACCACAAAATAACTTTATATGTAAATACTTTATGGCCATCCTTAATATCTGTTCTCAATTTGGCTGGGAACATCAGTGCAGAAGTGACCTTCCGTTGATGTAAGAGTTTCTTGCATTCCTTGAATCGATCACGTTTCTCTCTTGTCGAATTCGCAAAGTCTGGGAACAAGAAAATGCTGTGGTTCTTCCAAGAAAGCCTTCCTTTACTCCTCGCCTCATGTAACATGAGATATTTATCGGTTGATCTTAGAAATTTGGCCAGAATTGATCGGCCTGTCTCCCTCAGTGGATCGCCAAACCAGAACCCTGTTAGCTTGCTCGATTTCCAGCTTATGGCCTGTTATGTCGAGCAGACTCGGAAAGTGCCCGTCCAGGAATTTCACCATATCCCAATCTCACCAGTTTATGACACAAAAAGTATCAAAACTAGCAAAGTGCACAGAGCTCGCTGTTCACACTTCCGAACCTCACATGGCGTCACGTGACTCCACAAAATACATTTTTGATTTGTTTTTGTTTTGGCTTGTTTTCCAATATAAATATCTAAAATGTCATGGTTACTGGTGTAACCTCCGTTCCCTGATGGAGGGAACGAGACATTGGTGTCGATGTAGTGACACTAGGGGTCACTCTTGGGAGCCCGAGACACCTCTGGTCTTTGATAAAAGGCCAATGAAAATTGGCGAGTGGTATTTGCATGCCACTCCCCCGAACATACGGGTATAAAAGGAGCTGGTATGCAACCACTCATTCAGGTTTTACGCTGAGGAGCCGATATAAGGTCCGGCCATTTCAGCGGGTAGTTCAGCGTTGTGGCAGGAGGGACCAACGTCTCGTTCCCTCCATCACGGAACGGAGGTTACACCAGTAACCATGACGTTCCCTATCTGTCACTCACTCGACGTTGGTGTCGATGTAGTGACACTAGGAGTCCCTATACAAACACCACAAGGCTGAACTGTGTTACGTGAACTGGCGGTGTGTGGTGGGCAGACTTGCTGTGTGCCTCATAGCCAGCGCACCAGGTCGACACGTAACCTCCCCCAACATAGTTATGAGTGTCGAACGGCCCTTTTTGGGGACAAGTCGACTACCCAAAGATAGAGACGGGCTTAACCCAGTCGTGGCCTCTTTTCCCCTTCTCTTTTTCCACTCCCTAAAAAAAGAAGGGGGATTATCTGATTGGGCCGCCAGGTCTAGTCGGGGGGTGTCCCTCCCAAGGGGAGGACACCGCGGAGACCACACCCAACCCCAGAGAGGGGGGGATATTTAAATGGAAAAATACATCACATGGTCTTTCCAACCATGTGGAGAACCTTCAAGGTAGATCCTGCCCAATGGGGGAGGAGGTACTACAACATGGAGACTGGGGCAGAGGGGCTCTGCCCAAGGAAGACGCAGTTTGCCAGCAGGGAAACGAGTTAGCGGAAGATATAGATCGCATGGGGTTAGCCTTACAGGGAACCGCCACATGCGGAGCACCTACCCCAGCACCGGGCTCTTAGCTAGCGCGTGTACTGGGCCGGCAGTGAGTTTCTCTGAAGACTCGACTGCCACAGGGCTCGGAGGAAATCAACCAGGGAACAACTTTTGTGAACACTACTGGGAATTAACAGTGCACATCTTCAGCTCAAAAGGAGGTGGAAGGCGCTATGTGCAAGCTATACACCCGGCCGGCTATCCCGGGCTTATCCGCTTGTGTTGTGTGCCACTACCTGGGACGAAACCGGTTCCACCCGGAGGTTTTAGAACCTTGCAAAGGTGTTGGGTGTTGCCCAGCCCGCTGCTCTACAAATGTCTGTTAGAGAGGCACCTCTGGCCAGGGCCCAAGAAGCTGCTACACCACGGGTAGAATGGGCTCGTAGCCCTACCGGGGGCGGCACGTCTTGGGCGAGATATGCCATAGATATGGCATCAACGAGCCAGTGGGCGATCCTCTGCTTGGAGACAGCGCTTCCTTTCCGCTGTGCACCGAAGCAGACAAAGAGCTGCTCAGAGAGTCTAAAGCTCTGCGTGCGATCCAAATAGATGCGCAAAGCACGCACCGGACACAGCAACGCCAGGGCTGGGTCTGCCTCCTCCTGGGGCAGCGCTTGCAGGTTCACCACCTGGTCCCTAAAAGGAGTGGTGGGAACCTTGGGCACATAGCCCGGTCGGGGTCTCAGGATCACGTGAGAATAGCCCGGACCAAACTCTAGGCACGTTTCGCTGACAGAGAACGCTTGCAGGTCACCTACCCTCTTGATGGAAGTGAGCGCAGTCAGGAGGGCAGTCTTCAGGGAGAGTGCCTTAAGCTCGACTGACTGCAAAGGCTCAAAGGGGGCTCTCTGTAGGCCCTGAAGAACTACAGAGAGGTCCCATGAGGGAACGAAGAGCGGTCTGGAGGGATTCAGCCTCCTAGCGCCTCTTAGGAACCTGATGATCAGGTCGTGCTTCCCTAAGGACTTACCGTCAACTGCGTCGTGGTGTGCTGCTATGGCAGCAACGTACACCTTCAAGGTGGAAGGGGACAGCCTCCCTTCCAACCTCTCCTGCAGGAAGGAAAGCACTGATCTGACTGCGCATCTCTGGGGGTCTTCGTGTTGAGAAGAACACCACTTAGCGAACAGAGACCACTTCAAGGCATACAGGTGCCTCGTAGAGGGGGCCCTAGCCTGAGTGATCATGTCTACCACCGTGGGTGGTAGGCCACCTAGGTCTTCCGCGTCCCATCCAGGGGCCAGACATGGAGATTCCAGAGGTCTTGGCACGGGTGCCAGAGGGTGCCCCGTCCCTGAGAAAGAAGGTCCTTCCTCAGGGGAATTTGCCAGGGGGGAGCTGTCGCGAGGAGCGTGAGGTCCGAGAACCATGTCTGGGTGGGCCAGTAGGGTGCTACCAGGACGACCTGCTCCTCGTCCTCCCTGACTTTGCACAGTGTCTGTGCAAGTAGGCTCACTGGGGGAAACGCGTATTTGCGAATGCCTGGGGGCCAGCTGTGTGCCAGTGCGTCTATGCCGAGAGGAGCCTCGGGGAGGGCGTACCAGAGCGGGCAGTGGGAGGATTCTTGGGAGGCGAACAGGTCCACCTGAGCCTGACCGAATCGACTCCAAATCAGCTGGACCACCTGGGGGTGGAGTCTCCACTCTCCCCTGCGGGGAACCTGCCGTGACAGCGCGTCCGCTGTAGCGTTGAGGTTGCCCGGGATATGAGTGGCTCGCAGCGACTTGAGGTGCTGCTGACTCCGGAGGAGGAGACGGCGGGCGAGTTGTGACATACAACGGGAGCGCAGACCGCCTTGGCGGTTGACATATGCTACCGCTGCCGTACTGTCTGTCCGAACTAGCACGTGCTTGCCCTGGATCAACGGCCGGAACCTCCGCAGGGCGAGCAGAATTGCCAGTAACTCGAGGCAGTTGATGTGCCAATGCAGCCGCGGACCCGTCCAGAGGCCAGTGGCTGCGTGCCCGTTGCAAACAGCGCCCCAGCCCATCTTGGAGGCGTCTGTCGTGACCACGATGTGCCTGGAGACCAGTTCTAGAGGAACACCTGCTCGTAGAAACGAGAGGTCGGTCCAAGGGCTGAAAAGACGGTGACAGACCGGTGTAATGGCCACGCGGTGTGTCCCATGGCGCCATGCCCATCTCGGGACTCGAGTCTGGAGCCAGTGCTGAAGCGGCCTCATATGCATCAACCCGAGCGGGGTGGCCACCGCCGAGGATGCCATATGCCCCAGGAGCCTCTGAAAAAGTTTCAGTGGAACCGCTGTTTTCTGTTTGAACGCCTTCAAACAGGCCAGCACCGACTGGGCGCGCTCGTTCGTAAGGCGCGCCATCAGGGAGACCGAATCCAACTCCAAACCGAGAAAAGAGATGCTCTGAACCGGGAGGAGCTTGCTCTTTTCCCAGTTGACCCGAAGCCCTAGTCGGCTGAGGTGCGAGAGCACCAGGTCCCTGTGTGCGCATAACACGTCTCGAGAGTGAGCTAAGATTAGCCAGTCATCGAGATAGTTGAGAATGCGAATGCCTACCTCCCTTAACGGGGCAAGGGCAGCCTCTGCGATCTTCGTAAAGACGCGAGGAGACAGGGACAGGCCGAAAGGGAGGACTTTGTACTGATACGCCCGACCCTCGAACGCGAACCGCAGGAAGGGTCTGTGTCGAGGAAGGATCGAGACGTGAAAGTACGCGTCCTTCAGGTCTACCGCCGCGAACCAATCCTGATGCCGGATGCTCGCTAAAATGCGTCTTTGCGTCAGCATCTTGAACGGGAGTCTGTGTAAAGCCCGGTTCAGTACTCGCAGGTCCAAGATTGGCCGCAACCCACCGCCTTTCTTTGGTACGATGAAGTAAGGGCTGTAAAACCCTTTCTTCACCTCGGCTGGAGGGACAGGTTCTATCGCGCCCTTCCGTAGGAGGGTAGCGATTTCCGCGCGCAGGGTAACAGCGTTTTCGCCCTTGACGAAGGTGAAGTGAATACCGCTGAACCTGGGCGGGCGCCTGGCGAACTGAATCGCGTAGCCGAGTCGGACGGTCCGGATCAACCACCGCGACGGATTGGGAAGCGCAAGCCATGCGTCCAAATTCCGTGCGAGGGGGACCAAGGGGACAACGTCATCGGACGTACCGGCAGGTGGGGCCTCGCGGCGGGGCGGAGCGCGAGGTGCCACAGCACGTCGTGGCCGTGCTGAGTCTAGGGACATCGAAGCACTTACCTGGCTCCTTGTGACCACCCCCGGAACAGCCTGGGACGGGGGAGGAAGAGGCCTGTCCTCGCGACCCGTGGAGGCTGTCACATCGGGGGTGGATTTGTGCCACAGCTGGGCACTCAGGGGCGAAAAGGGCACCGCTGGAGCGCCAATCCTGCAAGATAAAACCCGTGGACAGTAGTCGTGGTGACGACCGTACACACCGGGTATGTGACCCAGGGAGGAAAGAAGCCGCTCTTTTGTTGAACCGTTGGGTACCGCAGCCACTTGGGCGTGCGGCGAAATCAAACGAAAAGGCAACAAAAGATTTTCCACCCGGCCCTCCACCGGGGGATGGAGTGGTCTTTCTACCAGCTCCAGGTGAGTGGGTTCCCTCGTCCCTGGGTTGCCCGTCTCAGGGGCGCCTCGAAGACCTCCGTGGGTTCTTCTGTGCCAGCTGTGAGACGGGTGGCGTCGGCTTCCTGCGGTGGGCTCCACGCCGGGGCCAGGCCGGAGGGGTGGGCTGCGGCGGAGCCGGTGCAGTCACCGCAGGGGGACGCCCTTGGCGACGAGCAGACGGGGTGCGGGGTCTTGAGCCGCGCCGGGGCAGGATGTGCCGGATTGCCTCCGTCTGCTGCTTTACCGTCGAGAACTGCTGGGCAAAGTCCTCAACGTGTCGCCAAATAGGCCCGCCTGGGAAATGGGGGCAGCAAGGAACCGTGTCTTGTCGGCCTCGCCCATCTCGACCAGGTTGAGCCACAGGTGGCGCTCCTGGACCACTAGTGTGGCCATCGTCCGCCCGAGAGACCGCGCTGTGACCTTCGTCGCCCGGAGGGCGAGGTCGGTCGCCGAGCGCAGTTCCTGCATCAAATCTGGGGCGGAACTACCCTCGTGCAGTTCTTTCAGTGCCTTGGCTTGGTGGACCTGCAGGAGAGCCATGGCGTGCAGGGCAGAGGCGGCTTGTCCAGCAGCGCTGTAGGCCTTGGCCGTCAGGGACGACGTGAGCCTACAGGGCTTGGAGGGGAGCTTTGGGCGTCCACGCCAGGTGGTGGTGCTCTGCGGGCATAAGTGCACTGCGAGCGCCTTATCCACCGGGGGAATCGCCGTATAGCCCCTGGCCGCCCCGCCATCGAGGGTAGTGAGAGCGGGGGAACTGCGGAGTCGGGGTCGGGCAGTAAAAGGTGCCTCCCACGACTTCGTCAGCTCCTCATGCACCTCCGGGAAGAATGGCACTGGAGCGGGGCGCGGCCGGTCTGAGCGGCGCCGCGAGCCCAGAAACCAATCATCAAGCCGTGAGGGTTCAGGGGAGAGCGGAGGGTTCCACTCTAGCCCGACACTCGCGGCCGCCCGGGAAAGCATGTCCATCATTTCGCCGTCGGCCTGTAACTGGGCGACCGTCCCCGAAGGGGGAGGCCCAGCTGAGGCTTCTGCGTCCGACTGGATAAGCCCGCTCTCCGATGCTGGGCTCGAAAGCTCATCATCTTCACGGACCTCGAACGAGAAGCCAGACTCGCCATGCGACAAGCCGGCGAACTCATCCGGAAGCCCGATTGGGGCAGACGAGCGTGCGGGGGGATACCCGGCGGAGGCGATCCCATTGAGGTCCCCAAATCGCCCCCAGCACCAGCCACGCTGACCTCAAACCCGTAGGTAGGAGGACCAAGGCGGGGAGCCACGAAAGCAAGCCGCGACCGCAATGTTGCCATGGTCATGTTCTCGCAGTGAGAACATGAGCCATTCATAAACGCTGCCTCCGTGTGGGTCGCGCCCAGACACGAGAGACAGCGATCATGACCATCCGAAGTTGAGAGAAAACGACCGCAACCAGGAATAACACACGAACGGAAAGGCATCTTTAAAAAGACGCGTCTTTAAAAAGACGTTCCGTGTGTGCGCTCTTTTAGAGAAATATACTCTTTTAGAGGGGAAAAATGCTCTTTCAGAAAATATACTCTCTAGTTTTTCTGCCGAAGCGCCCAGGGGCGTTCTCTGCAGTGCACCAGTGCAGAGGAGGGAGAAGCCGCTGAAATGCGCCGTCAGATCCAGCAGAGGTGAATGAACAGTGCTATTCAGCTCAATGAGCATGACCGTTCGGCTCCGAAGAGAAAATCTGTATGAGTGGTTGCATACCAGCTCCTTTTATACCCGTATGTTCGGGGGAGTGGCATGCAAATACCACTCGCCAATTTTCATTGGCCTTTTATCAAAGACCAGAGGTGTCTCGGGTTCCCAAGAGTGACCCCTAGTGTCACTACATCAACACCAACGCTGAGTGAGTGACAGATAGGGAACTCCTTTAAAACAACATACATTTACTTTAGCAGCTATACTGCAGAAGAAACAATTGTTATCTGAGAATTTTGAATATAATATTTAAAATACAAATATTTTAAAATATCTAAAAATCCTTTAAAAAAAGATGCATTTTCTGAGAAGCAGCATATCAGATTTTAGATCTTGAATATAAATATATTTTGTCTTTACTGCACTTGCAGAAGTATAACCAAGTGAAAAAATACACTTACACTAGCGTTCAGAAGTTTAGGGTCACTTACTCATTCTTTATTTTTAATTTTTTTCTTCACATTTTAGAATAATAGTAAAGTCATCACAGCAATGGAATAATAGAAATGGAAATATGGGAATTATGTTTAAAAATCCAAAACTGTGTTATATTTGAGCATCTTCAGAGTAGTCACCCTTTGCCTAGAATTTGCAGACATGTACTCTTGACATTTTCTCAACCAACTTCTTGAGGTATCACCCTGGGATGCTTTTTAAACCGTATTGAAGGAGTTCCCATCTATGTTGGGCACTTATTGGCTGCTTTTCTTTATTATTTGGTCCAAGTCATCCATTTCAAAAACTTTTTTTAATTATTTTTATTAAATTTTAGATTTATAATGAAATACATTAATATGGTGGCACAATTATATTTTTGTCTACAAAACTAATTTCAAACATTTAAGCATACGCCTTCAGATCAAAAGATTTTTAAGATCATGAGAAACATTTCAGTCAAGTGTTTAAAAACTTTTGACTGGTAGTGTATATACAAAATACACTTATAATGGTCTCTTAAATCAAGTCTAAATATCTTATATGTTACTTCTCAAGTAAATGTATCTTGTGTTAAGGCTTTTTAGACAATTTTAAATGGAAAACAAGACAAACACACTTGATAACAATAGGAATTTTTGCAGTGAATTTTTTTCTGAATTAAACTTAAGAAGTATTTTTTTCCCTTTAATTCAGTGAATGTCATATATAGGTATTTTTAAAAGATGATTTTGTCTTTATTGTTAGTAAGCACATTTAATACAACCTTTTAAGTTGGGCACAAGCTGAATAATCAGTTAAGAGCTAATGATTAATCAGTGCAATAATCACCGAATAATCGTTCTAATAATCGTTAGATTAGTTAATTATTAAAATAATCTTTAGTTGCAGCCCTACTGTCTATATAAGATCTTACAGCTGAAAATGCATATCAGAGCAAAAACCAAGCCATGAGGTCAAAGGAACTGCCTGCAGAGCTCAGAGACAGGATTGTGTCGAGGCCCAAAAAAATTCGGCTGCATTGAAGGTTCCCAAGAGCACAGTGGCCGCCATAATTCTTAAATGGAAGAAGTCTGGAACAACCAGGACTCTTCCTAGAGCTGGTCGCCCGGCCAAACTGAGTAAGAGAGGTGACCAAGAACCCGATGGTCACTCTGGTTGAGCTCCAGAGATCATGTGTGGAGATGGGAGAAACTTACAGAAGAACAACCATCACTGCAACACTCCACCGATCTGGGCTTTACGGCAGAGTGGCCAGACGGAAGCCTCTCCTCAGTGCAAGACACATAAAAAAGCACCTAAAGGATTCTCAGACTGTGAGAAACAAGATTCTCTGGTCTGATGAAATGAAGATTGAACTGTTTGGCCTCAATTCCAAGCGTCATGTCTGGAGGAAATCAGGCACCGCTCATCACCTGCGCAATACCATCCCAACAGTGAAGCATGGTGGTGGTAGCATCATACTGTGGGGGTGTTTTTCAGCAGCAGGGACTGGGGGACTGGTCAGGGTTGAAGGAATGCTGAATGCAGCAAAATACAGAGATATCCTTAATGAAAACCTGGTCCAGAGCGTTCAGGTCCTCAGACTGGGCTGAAGGTTCACCTTCCAACAGGACAATGACCCTAAGCACACAGCCAAGACAACGCAAGAGTGGCTTAGGGACAACTCTGTGAATGTTCTTGAGTGACTCAGCCAGAGTCCGGACTTGAACCCAATCGAACATCTCTGAGGATCTGAAAATGACTGTCCACCGACGGTCCCCATCCAGCCTGACAGAGCTTGAGAGAAAATCCCCAAATCCAGGTGTGCAAATCCAGGTGTGCAAAGCTTGTCGCATCATACCCAAAAAGACTTGAGGCTGTAATCGCTGCCAAAGGTGCTTCAACTAAGTACTGAGTTAAGGGTCTGAATACTTATGTTTTTCTTTTTAACACATTTGCAAAGTTATCAAAAATCAGGTTTTCTTTGTCATTATGGGGTATGGAGTGTAGATTTATGTGAAAAAATAAATAATTTAAAGCATTTTAGCATAAGGCTGCAACATAACAAAATGTGAATACTTTCTGAATGCACTGTAAGTCTATTCTTTAAAATGATTATATATTTAATCAGCTAGTTATTGCTCTTTGTTATCACTTTAAAAAGTCCCAGTAAACACAAATGATCTGAGAAATGTATTGGTGTGTAAGTGTGTGAACTCTTAAAGTAAACTTGAAAATGTCTTTTGTTTCATTGTTCTGCTAGAGTGTTTGTCAGATGTTTGCCATGTGCTCACTGTTGTTGTTTTTGTGTTTTTCAGCTATTGTTGACGCTCTTTCTGATCCAAAGAAATTCCTCACCATCGCTGAGAAACGTGCCGACCAAATGCGAGCGCTTGGAATTGAAACGGTACGTTAAATGTACGATAACATAATAAAAAGAACATCTGCCATTTCTAGAGCTTTAGTTGTTGATGTCTCGTGTTTTGTCATAGAGTGACATCGCAGATGTACCGAACGAAAACTCTAAGAGTGATAAGAAAGGTAAAATCAATCAGGTGAAAACAAGCGTGACGCCGCAGATGAGCTCTGAGATGAACTCAATGACGAACAACATCACTGAGAACAAACGTGGTGAGACACAAACACACATTACTATATCAGACAGTGTATGCTACAACATGAAATCAAAATTGACTTCAAATGTTTGTCTTTATCATCTTTCATCAGTAATAACTTGCTGCGGCTGATGGAATCAACACTTTAGTTGTTAATCACGATTTGATCATTGTTATTGCTTGTCAGATGCAGGTGGTTTTTTGATTTAGGGGGAGGAACATTCTCAATCTAAAGAGCATTTAATTGGACAAAACTCTGTGTACACCTCTGAGTGCAATATGATGTCATCAATGTATTTGTCCCTGTACATTTGAAACGTTTATCTACTAAAAGTTTACTGTGTGTGTGCTAGCATTGTTACGGTTCCTAAATTTCAGTAGTCGGTATTAGTGAAATTTCTCGAAACCAATTTCGGTACCACAGCATAAATATGCTAATATGACAATGTGCTATTGAACACACCCGTTTACCCTATTTAAAAAGTTACATTTCAATGTAAATAACACATTAAAAGAAATGCATGTTTCCTTCAAGGGTTTCTCAATCAAGGATGCATTGTTTAAGTGTTTTTAAATAGCGCCCTAATGAAATCTGTTTTATTCTTTACCAAACCATGCTTTCCTCCATGTTTTAGAGTTTAATTTAATTTAATCATCAAAATGGTGTCTAATCAGTTCATTCTTAAAACTTTTAGCAAGTGAAAATATAACTTTTCAACATGTCATCATTGCATTGTTTCTGCAAACATTTATTCAACAGCTGTCTGACAAATGAAATGTACAGTTTTGGAGTGTTTGTGTATGTGGTCATTTTGAAATTTTGTTATATTTTAAATGTGATTCCTGTGAGGCACTTTGGTCAACTCTGTTGTTTTAAGTGCGATATAAATGAAGTTGAGTTGAGAGATTAAAGAGCAAATGCTGTGATTTAATTATATAAATATATAGTTTACATGTGTTGTGTGGTTCACAGTAGATTAGTGCTCTCCTCTGTCATCTCATATAACGTGAATGATTCTCAATGTCTGTGGAGTTTCTAGTGTTTGAGCGGTCGGATTTATTTAAAGTACGCAGCTCGTCCACAGTAAGATTGCAGCCTTTAGCGGTTTAATAAATCACACGAGGACATGTCACAAATTTAATTTGATTAATTGTTCATTTCAGTGTAAATGGAGTAATAGAGCAGGGGTTCAAAATAAGCCAGTGAGCATATTAAAGCTATCGTGTGTCAGTCATACTGCGTGCTGATACCGGATTGAGTCAGTGATTGGTACTACCGGTACTGCAGAAACACTGGTACCGAAGTACCGGTACTTTTGACAACACTAGTGTGAGCATATAGATGACCTCAACGCTAATAGTCATGAATAGTCTTTTAAGATTTTTTAAAGTGTGAGCGTAAAATAAAGTTTGCTCTTCTGTTTCCAGATAATTCTGCAGTTGTAAATCAAGTAAACATTGAAGATTTGAAACAAATGAAGGTAATATTCTCATATTTAACCCTCCTATGTTATTCGGTCATTTTTGACCCAAATACATTTTCCTCATTTAATAAAAATGGTTTCCTTTATCTGAGCAGTACAAGCCATCTGAACATACACACACACAAATGGGCTTGATTCGATAAGTATAAGCGGTCCTAAAAAAAAAAAAAAAAAAAGAAAGCGACACCTTTGGTATTCGTGGTCAAAATTGACCGACTACTGAAAATGAATGGGAAAGACTAAAAAACAGAGCACATTTTTTAATCTGTCAATACAATCAATAAATCAGCCACAATGTAGAAAAAACAGACAGAAATTACAGGGTGAGACTCTAAAACATCCTCAGTGCAAAA
>NC_059362.1:48193467-48260967 GCF_019703515.2 Myxocyprinus asiaticus | reverse complement strand
ATAAAGCCTCTGAAAGCAATATTTATCAGTTTTTAGATGAATACATTTATTCTCAATGTGATAATACACAGACAGTAAATATTGGATATTTTAAGGAAAATTAGCCTATAGTCCACGTACATGGTCATTGTGTTTAACAGCGTGCCGTTTCGCGATACATTGCTCAAATTTTAAAGATGGCATATCGGATGAAACTAGAGACTCTAATCTTTTGATTCAAACAGGTTTCAATGTAAAAACTTAATGAGGTTTCTTGCCAGATGTAGTTTTGTTGGTGTTTCTCCCAAAGACAAACTCCGCTATGTTGTTTTGTCACATGACTCAAATTTAACCCTTTACTGACAGCACAGAGTCTCCTGAACTGAGATCAGTTGGTTTAAATTAAATTAAATTATGCATACCCTATAGTGAAGCCAAAACGTAATGTTCACGCATGTGTACGCGGGGTCTCAGGAGGCTAATATCACATACATTAATAAGATCAGAGTGATGCATTGTTGTGTTTTTAATTGTGTCTTTTTTTGCTGTATTTTATCTCACAGTTGGCAATGAAACAGGCGAAAGAGATGGAGCAACTACAGAAAAACCAGCGAGAACAACTGGAGAAACTGGAGAAATTCAACGAGCAGGTGAAATATTAATGATGTCTGTGTGTTTACATGATCATTGCAAAGCTAAACAGGCGGGTTAACCTGGTAGATTTTCAGTAGTTAACCGCTACCAGAATCCTGACTGGTTCAAATGAAAACAAACGAACCGTATCACCCCGTCATGATTTTATTTGTGTTTTTATTCTTCATTATCATATTTTGTACACATGACGTCTGATGTCATTCATTTAAATATGATTTGCTTTTCTTTAAACAGCTTTTGAAATCACACCATGCAAACTGTCAGACTCAAGGTAGGCTCACTCATGTCTCTGTTGTCTCTTTTCTTTCTCCGTTTCTCTCTTATTAAACTGACTGAAAACCAACAAGACTTTACATTCACTCAGTGACATGAGATCTGTGGTGTAGAAATGGCTAGTTTCACTAGTTTATTAGTTTTACTTGTGATATATTTAGTGTTGGTAATTAGGGTCCGAGCATCGGATGTGCGTAGGCACCTATTGTATTTGTTAGTTTTCTTATTTTTATTCTTCTTCCGCTGTTGAAGTCTATGGCAGCCCATAGAAATGTCCATAGGAAAGTTATGAAATTTGGCACATATAACTGACCCTCTAGCGCCACCAACTGTTCAAAGTTGCACTTATGTTTATGCTCATAACTTTTGAACCATAAGGCCTAGAATCAAAATAATGTTTCCTCTGAATGCACACCATGGTTTTAATTTCCGCTTGAGTAGATTTTTGAACTCGACCATATGTCCGATTTGCACTTCATTTTTTGTGTATCATCTAGAGACACTGCAGACAAAAAGTTATAAAAAGCTTTTTGATAGACCAAACCGTTCTCGAAAAATACTTCAACGAATTCGATGTTGAGCGCGCCAAAATGGACGTGAGGCTGTATCTTCGCAATGCTTTAGCGTATTGACACGAAACTTGGTATATGTCATAGTCACCATGACTTGAGGGTACCTTCGATACAGCACAAGCTAGTGGTCAGGAGATATCAAAAATGGCTATTTTTGGGGCCTGGGTAGCTCAGCGAGTATTGACGCTGACTATCACCCCTTGAGTCGTGAGTTTGAATCCAGGGCGTGCTGAGTGACTCCAGTCAGGTCTCCTAAGCAACCAAATTGGCCCAGTTGCTAGGGAGGGTAGAGTCACATGGGGTAACCTCCTCGTGGTCGTGATTAGTGGTTCTCGCTCTCAATGGGGCGTGTGGTGAGTTGTGTGTGGATTGTGGAGAGTAGCATGAGCCTCCACATGCTGTGAGTCTCCGCGGTGTCATGCACAACGAGTCACGTGATAAGATGTACGGATTGACGGTCTCAGAAGCGGAGGCAACTGAGACTTGTCCTCCACCACCCGGATTGAGGCGAGTAACCGCGCCACCACGAGGACCTACTAAGTAGTGGGAATTGGGCATTACAAATTGGGGAGAAAAGGGAATTTAAAAAAAAGGCTATTTTTGCGTATAAATTCTGAATAGATTGGCCTAACATTATGAGGCTGGTCTCTTTAGATTCCTTGGGGCATAATGAGTCGAGTGACACCAAAGTCTTTCTAGCAAGTCAGTTCACTGTTGGTCATCTTTGGGACGCTCTCGGGAGGCTATTTCCAGTCATGAAATAGTGCAGTGCAGCTCCTATCTACTTGAATGGGGAAAGACCAAAATCTCAAAAACAGTTGGTCAAGATTACGATCAAAGAACATATTTCAAATCAGCAGTAAAATCTGACAATACTGGAGTCATGAATTGTGATTCTTTACCACATATTATGCACACAAAAAAATGCATATTCTCTCGGCTTGTATAGCTAATGTGCATGCACATTCTAGAGTTGATTGACAAGTGATGTCTGTATGTAAAAGGTGATTGGATCGTTTAACTGTAAGGCGGGACTTCCTTTCTACATCCATTGACCATTGGGCACTCAGAGCTGCTTGGTTGAGTGTTCCAATTTCTCCCATTCATTTTAATAGAAGTGTCCTGTCTCTGCTAAAAAAATCTCTGCTGCTCCCCAATTTTTCTATGTCGGCCATTTTTAATTTTCTCGTAATATGTTGTATTTTATAAATACATTGGCATACGGTTACGAAACTTGGTATGCATCGTCAGCACTATGCCCTGAGGCTACCTCTAAAGTTTGGGGCCAGCGCCACCTTGTTGTCAAAAGTTAGAACAAAATGTTGAAAAATTCTTATAACCTTTATATTGTATTATTATAATGCAGCTATATTTTTATTAGTGTTCTGTGCATTAGCTCATAGTTTTTATGGTAGAACCATAAAAGTTTTTTTGTAGTTCCGGCTGCTACATGTTTAGCTGTTGACTCTCGTCTCACGCTGTTTTTTCAGCGTCCTGCCTTGAGTGTTAAGAGCCATGTTTTCTGTTCCATCCTGTTTTATCTGTTTTGGTTTGAAAACATCGATTTTGCTTTTTTAACACCTCTCATTCACACTGGAACAGTGATTTCCATTGATTTGGATTACTGCATACTTTGGAAAACAGTGATGTTAGAAATTGAAAATGGATTCGTGTGAACATGGCGTTTGAACACATTCCAAACCAGCCCAATAATACCAGAGCGATTACTTGACTAGTCATTTAGGTAACACAACACATAGTTGATTGTGTAGTTATCACATAGTTTTGAACATTATTGGTATGGCCTCCCCTCACAAATATGAGAACATCAGAAGTTTCAACTAAACTTTCAAATTGAGAACTGGTTTAATTTTTTATAAAAATGACGAGAACAGAATTATTTTCATGACATTCAGTTCTGTGAACGCTTCTTGAATGTCAGTATTCTTCCACCGACACAGACTTACGAATCAGTCTTGAATTCATACGAGTTATCGGTTTGAATTGGTCTAATGAGTCACAAATACTAAAAGAATCATTAAGGAATCTGAATCAGAACCACAATGATGCCCATCTGTCATTTATGTAATGTGCTAACTGCACTAAGCTGTACATCAACACAGTCACTGTCAGATATAGTTGTGCATCCATCTTTCTGCTCTTGAAAGGCTCATCATCAGCATCAAACAGTGTCAGCACATCAAACCATGAGTCGAACTCTATTAAAGAGTCAAAGTGTTTGAATCAGCAGCTACTGTAAACCGAATCTCCTTCATTGCACAGTTAGTGCTCACAATGATTGAATACAGTGTTCAGTGCTGTTTTCATAATGTTGTGTCAAACGTTACAGATTCTGCTTTACTGTTTATACCGTGGTATAAAAGTCTGTTTTTTTACAGCGTTTTTTCCCTCTGCTATCTAACATCTTATAGAGGATTTGTTCCTCATTGGGGGCCTAAAGACAAAAACATAAAACACTACAGTACGATTTTCTCTAAAGCTTCTTTGAAACGATGTCTGTTGTGATAAGCGCCATACAAATAAAAAATCACTTGACCTAAAATCCAGCACAAAGCAGAAAACTAGAGTCTATGTCAAGCCGAACTGACTTTTAATCATTCGCAGGATATGAATTGATGAAATCAACAATTCAATTTTCACTAGTTAAAATGATAATTCTTGATATCAAAAATGGAATTTCAACTAGTAAAACCTGTAATTATTATTAATAATAATTATTAACTATTTTCATTAGTAGAATTTCACAATTATCTGTCATTCACATCTGTTCAAAACACATTTACAGATATCTATAATTAATTTCTTACTAGTTGAAGTTCCAATTTCCAATTTTGTATTTTAAATACGTAATCCCATTACATGTATTTCGTTACTCCCCAACCCTGTTTACTAGTGAAAATGTAATTACTGATATCAATAAATGCCATTTTCAGTAGTAGAAATTACATTTATGATATCAAGAATTAGCATTCGAACTAGTGAAAATGTTATTGTTAATAAAAAACAGTTCATATCCTGCGAAGGGTTTGTCATGGAGTCTTCTCTGTAAACTGGGTCACAGTCGTCAGCTTTACTGATTTAATAATTTAGAGTTAGAACTGTCTGTTTTATAGTAGTTTTATGTTTTGAGTCTTTTGTTTTTAAGTGTTTCATAATTTACAGGTACAAAACACATAAGTTTAATACTGTTTATATACCTGGTTTTAATTTAACCCTTTAAGCTCTGAAGGTGTTTTTTAAAGATTTCCTGTTTCAGTGGCATACCCAAAATGAAAGGCTTATAACTTGACAAAACAAGGAGGGTTTTGGTGTTTGGTATCACTGTAAAGAAAACATTTAAAAAAATTTAATGATATAGATTATGATAGATTCTGGGACTTCTGGGTGTAAATAAGGTGGCTCTGAAAAACTGCTTTTGTTTTGTTCCCAATCATGTCAACTGTATCTGAGAAAAATTTTGTGTTGATACGACAAAGCAATCAAAAGTTGTAACATTACAAAAATAATTTATCATAGTGTCCAAAAACATCTCCAAACAAATAAAACATAATAATTGTACATAAGAACTAATTACACATGCAAACACAACAATGACTAAAGGTTTGTATAGCATGCAGACATGATTTTAGTAATGAGATTTCACAGAATGAGTTTCATTCTGTGTCATTTGAGTCATCATTGAGTCTGTGTCATGTATTTGGCGCCATCTCCTGGTGGTCATATGTAACATTGTGCTTCATGTGGATTATCTAATGATCTATGCATCTGATTATCTTGCGTGTGGACTCGTTTGAAAGATAATCTCCTCCTCTAAATAATGATATGTGATATTTTATGTCATGCATCATACAAACAACACCAACATAATTGTTAAAGATATATACTTAACTATTACTCACTATATTTTTGTCTGTGAGTAAAACAAATAGACTGTTTGTATTCTACTCTTTGAGAGCTTTCCAACAACATATGACACATGTTTGATGATTTTGATGTTTTTACCGATTACAATAATACGTACGGTGCAAATGATTTTATAAATTATCAAAACGCAACACATCTGATTTGTCTGCAAATTTCAAAACACTTGTTCAGTTTTGGGTCTACATGCATTGGAAAGTAGAGCTTCTAAACTTTCAAACAAAACCTATTTTGTGTTGGTCAAGGCACATTTTTTTATAATTTATAAAAACGGTTGTCTTCACAATGAAATACTTGCATTCACTAGAGGATCATTTCACTTCCATAAATATGCTCAAAAGGTATCCTACTCGTGTGATTTTTAATTTAGATTTTTGAGAGTAAACTCAGTGGGACACAATATCAACCTGCAGTGAGAGATGAGAGAATATCAGCAGTCCAGAAATGCTCTGTGAGTTTAAACACAATTAGTTATAAAGTTAATGATGTGTGTTTCTCCAGGCCAAGGACATTCAGAAGATGGTGAAGCTGGAGGAGGAGATGGACCGCAGACCAGTCACAGTGGTGTAATGCCTTCAGCTGACAAATGACACGAGAGAGAGAGCGAACGCCACCTTGCCAACAGAATCCGACAGAAGCCCCACAAATCTACATCACTGCCCTCAACGCGACTGTCCCGAAAAAAACCTCCCAAATCTCACCCTATGTTACATGTGTCCTGTTCAGCTCAGAGTCTCTTCTGTGTCACGCTCCTCACGCCTGCAGTCTGTACATCTGTAACCCCACCCCCTTCTCCCAACCTCAGCTCTAGCCCCGCCTCTGCAGCTGTGATCAGCCAACCCCAGCCGTAACTCCGCCCACTCTGCTATAAACACTCCCATGGCTGCGTTCACCCACTGATGCTTTGAAGACACCCCTCAAGGGTCAGACTCACCATATGCGTTTTTATAAACCAGAACGGCTTTTACGTCCCCTACTTAGTGAGCACACTGGTCTGCAGTCTTCACATCAGTGGCTCGACCACTCGAAAACTTTTCTCTTAACTGAGCTAGTTAACCGTAGCAGCAAACAGGCGAATGTGAAGTTTTAGTTTGTTTTATGCTGTCAGCACAATCTGTGTGAACATTGCTCATGTGTCCGGAGCACTTTATATGTGATAGATGTCAGACGATCTTTGAATATGTAGCAGAGTGTTAGCTTTTCTCTGTACAGGAAGAATGTAGAGCGAAACCAGATCACAAACCATTCTAGTGTGAATGAAACCAAACGTCATCGCTGCAATACTTCTTAAACTGCTGTACTTGTTTAACGAGCAGTTTGCTTTTTATCATTTGTTCTTGTACGTTTGTAAGATACAGTTCAGATGTGCACGCTGTTTTACTTAAAATGTTTGAAACTTTTTAAGATACTCAACATCCCTCAGTCAGTGTAAGTAATTTAATCACAGCCTTTGAAACATTTATGGTTGTTAATGTGTACACAGCGCTGCACTGGACCTGTTTGAAGACAGTTGGTGTGTTTAGTGCATGAGGAGTATTGGCCGGGACAGGTGCAGGAAGTAGCAAAGCGTCACACCTGTGTTGTTCAGGTCCTGTACTGTACGGTGCTATAAACAAAAACAAAAAACCTGAACTTTGGCAGCTCCTCGCATGGATTTGGATGGAGGTAACACGTCAACATTTGTCTAACAGAAACTTTTTTCATTATTTCTGACATCACACTGAACTTGGGTTACATTTTTGGTTTTATACATTTTATTTTTTAGAAGTAAGCTATTGGTACTTGTTTAAAAGAAAGAGTTTATTGTATATTCTGGATTATATGTGCTTATATTGACCAAACGTTTGAGGGTTTTGGGATCATATGTATATTGGTTCTTATGTCTCCCTGTTTTCTTCTTTACGTTCATGTTTTCAAGTATTTGCTGGTGACCACATGTCTAGAGTGAAAGCAAAAGTGCTTTAAAACTCCATCGCTTACAAATGTGCCACTATATGTCAGGTAGGACATTAAATAATTTTACAAATGCCAAAATAAGGGGTTATTTATATACAGATACATGTATAAATAAATACAATTATTAACTATAGTGAGTACTTTAAGACTACATTTTGTTTCTTAGAAGCTTTTTGCACTAGTTGAATGTTTTCTGTTGTGCAACTTTCATGTAGATTTTGCTCTATATTATAGTTTGCGAGAAAAGCAGATTATTTTTGCAGAACCGTCACTCTGAATCTCATGGTTTTTATTTGTTTGTCTCCTGTAGTCTGTAGCTAATGGATCATGCTGTGGGTGCTTTTGTATTTATATCGTATTTGTCCAAATTCTAGCAATGAAAATACTTTTAAAAAATCCTGTTGTTATCCTGCTACTTTAATACTGTTTTATAGTATGTGTACCAATAAACTATCCCAGGTGTTAAATGGAAATAATTTGCATTTATTGTCTTGTTAAGCAAATAACTTTTAAAATCGAGAGATAATGTGACCCTTGTGTTTTGTGCTAAATTAATATAGTTCTTCATATTCTATCCTTGTGTAGCTTTGCATAGATTTAAAGGTACAGTAAGCGATTTTAGGCATTTTGCTATCTTTTGTTAGACGTAATTATGCTGTGTTCAAGTCAGGTTGCCCTCTTTCTCAGCCATCTTGGTGCCAGAAGTATTTTCCCATTCATTTTTTCCATAGTGATTTAAAAAAAAAATCATTTTATAAAAGAGCTGTAAGCCATGAACCAAATCAACCAGCTCTGAGGTGAATCACAAAATTATAAACTTTGATTTGAAGCAAAAAAGTGTGTGAAAATTGGACAAAAAGACAAAAGTACAAGACTGTGTACTTAACGTCTTTAATGAGGGAATAAACTAAAATCCCATGTGAATGACATAATCGGATTAAAAATTAAGGAAATATATAAAACTATTAAAGTTGTTGAATGTATGTAAAGAAACAGTATTCTTAAAGTATAATGCAAACTATGCAGATATATAAAAATTAGGGCTGTTAGAATGAACACATTAACACAAGCTATTAATTAAAGTTTAACGAGTTAATTTTTCTTAATCACGATTAACACATTTACCGTTAATAAAGCATAAACCAGTATAAACACTTTTTGGGAGGGTGAAACTTTTGTGATGTGTCATTACACTGACATACACACAACAGTGATTCCTGTGTAAGGTGTATTTTAATGACCACAGAATCACACTAAATCTTATCTATCACCAAAATGCAGAATGAGCCGTTTTTGTCTGCAAGTGTTTGACGCTGGCGTTGATGTACTGACCCGAATCACAAATCCATAGGAAAGCCTATAGCCACAGTCTACCGGCAGATTAATATTATGGAGGATGTGAGATTTAATGTCCATTGCAATAAATATGCAACCTACGGTGAGACTCGTTCTTTCAGTTACTCAAACTCCCACTTACACTTTGGGAAACATTTAATGTTACTTGAATTGGTGATATTTTAGAGCATTTCTATCTTTATACTGTGGAAGGCTTTGTTTGAAAATGTTAATAAAGCATTATATTGTTACATATTGTTTTCTTTTCTTTCCTAAGATGGAAATAAATGCATTTTGACAGGAAAATAAGTATATAAGGTATCAAATTTCAGCATTTTTCAAATCTGCGATTAATCGCGATTAACTACAAAAAAGTATGTGATTAATCGCGATTAAAACTTAATCAACTGACAACACTAATACAAATATATTTCATATAATGCTTTGCGGTTTATTACTGCCACAGTAACGCTAGAACGTATGTTAAGTTTGATACTGTGCGCTTACAATGCCGTTGACCAAGCACGTCTTGAGTTTGTGTACTTAGCGCTTTACCACCATCAGACCGAGTGGGTCTGAGCACATTGAGTAATGGTTCCAGTAGCATTTCCACTTGAATACGTTCCAGTATGGTAGGATTACAAACCATTCCCAGCCCGAATTTCTCAGGATGGTTAGCTAATCATACAGTTACTCAAGACAGAGAACCAGCACTTGAAGGGCTTTAGTGACGTAGCGACTCCCATTTGGTCACTTGCTCTACTGGTCCATTCTTATCCTGGTTTTACTGCATCATAGTGGAAAAAGAAACCATAACCATGTCAACAAGCCTGGATCAGTACGGAACAGCACAATTCTGTAACAAGAACTTTTTGGCCCAGTGGTGGAAAGATGGCGTATGTGTTTGGCCTTAGACCCTCCCTTCTTCAACAACACACCTATTCAAGAAAAATTACTTATAGCAGCTTTAAGGAAAAGTGTGTCACCAGAGTCATTGAGACATGTTTAATAAGAAAGCATTCAGTGTTTGTGTCATTAAGTCTTGAATTAAATCTCCCTAGTGTCTCTCCTGTGATGGTGCACAACTGTGTTTCAGTAAATAATCACATGCAGTAATTGGCAAATATATTAACATCATTCAGTCGGTGAGCTCTCTGAAGCCCTTATTAAAACCACTCCGTTAATGCCGAGCCACTTATGAACAACAAAGTCTCATAATGATATTCGTGTTGTCGTGGCAACTCCAAACCACAGCGGTATAAAGCTTGTGGAGATCTCAATGATGAGCTTTTAGAAAGAGCTTCATCCTTTAGATCAGCATGCTAAAACGCTCCGACAGGAGCGCTCCAAGACAGACACCAAAATCCTCCTGGACGCCATCTCTAAAGACAAGGTCCACCTCACCAGATTCATCCTAGACGCTCTGGATGGGAAGATCATCGACTCGAAGACTGAAGGAGCGCAGACGCCTCTGATATCGGCCGTGTTTCTCCAGGATCCTCACTCAAGGGGCAAGTTCATGAATCTTCTGTTGCAGAGAGGTGCAAACGTGAATCACTCTGACGAGAGCGGCCGTACGGCACTCAGTTACGCCAGTGAGATGGGATACCTGGACGCTGTGAAGATCCTGGTGAAAAACAACGCGGAGGTGGCCGACATCTGGGGGAACACGGCTCTGATGTACGCGGCTGTTGCTGGACACTCGGCCATCGTGGAGTTTCTGGTCTGAGCTTTTAAAAGATTGGGACTCCAGATAGACCGGGAAAACAAAGTTAGCAACTCTGCCTTTGAGGTGGCCAAGTATCTCGGACACACTGACTGTTTACAGGTGCTTGTGAGTAACTCAAAGAGACATCATGATGGGGATGTCTTAGCTGAAAAACTGTCTGCTGTGAACGTCAATGCCGATGATAATGTGGAGAGGTCCTCTGAGTCTTTTCTGGTGCAACGCAAAGAGATCCATCCAACTTTGCTAGGAAAACGTTTACCTGAAGATGGTACATGACTTCCCATCAGTTAAGGTTGTAAAAGGTCCCTCATTTTATGCAACAGGATACAGTCGATGGGCTCTATTGAGGAATATGAGAGGGAAAGTGATGCTTCAGCACCATCAACTCCTCAAGGTCTCGTGTTCTCTGGTGTTTTGACCCCCAAACCTCCTCAGAAACTCTCCCCGAGCTCCAAACTTGGAGAACAACTGTCCATCTGTCCAAACAGCTACCTGCCCCCCTTGATCAGAGACCTCAGCACGCCCGTGTTTTACTCACCTAGACCCTCCAAAACACCTTCAAGAACCCCTCCATCAGGAACGCTGACTGGTCCTCTTGGCATTTTGTTGACACCTATTGGGAAAAGTGGCAAAGAGGAACTAGATAAAGCTGAAAAAGCCAAGAAATTGCAGTTTGAATTACCCATCAGACAGTTTGATGACAGTTATTACCAGAAGAGATGTAGTTTACCGACCAGCACTCTGGCTTCAGGAACCTCAGAGCGTCACCTGATGTCTTTACACAAAAGCAAAACCATGTCGAAAAGCCCTCCAAACACTGAAACCCTCGACGTCCCTGTCACACCGCAGAGCTCCAGCTCGTTCAGCGCACTCAGCAGCAGATTGTTGAGGAGATTCACTTTTCCAGACTTCAAGAAGAGCAGCAAAGAGTTGTAGGAGGGTTGTGGCACAGCGAATGGAGTGTCTGAACTGCCGAGGTCAGAAACTTTTCCCCTGGCGAATAATCACCCTCAGGTCGGAAACAAGCCAAGCATAGACAGCATCAGTGCAGTGAAGTGTGAGTTTGACTTTCAGTTTAAAGGCGCTCAGAACTTCTGACCATGTGGGACTGATCATGTGCTGCTGGACACGCTTGACTTGTAGTCTGTGATGTGAACTAACACGCTGCTTTAGGAAACATTGACATTATCTGCAGCTCTCAAACTGACCGTATGTACATTTACCTACAACAAAATGTGTAGCACTCTTTTTTTTAATATTTGATGCCCAGTTTAATTAATAGTATTCATTTCTTTATTTCAGTTTTATCAGTCTTTAGTGATTTATCTTGTGGTTATTACAGGCAGTAAGAGAGACAGGGGCTAGTTGTGAGCGTGTATACATGCACAATAATATCTATCAAAAATTGGTTTGTTTAAAAATCTTGATGAAACATTTGTGCACATTGGATAAGCTGGTAAGAACGCTGGTAAAGGTGTTTACATGCCACACAAAATTGGAGTAATGGGCAAAAATCTATGTGTGATGACTGGTTTATGCTTAAACTGTTTATTGCCTTAACCCAATAAATGAAAACCGTTTAAGGTGTTTAACATGACCACACTCGTTTTTGGCTGATTAATCATAACTGGTGTAAGATGATGCATGTAAACACACTCAGTGTTTTCTAAAGTGAATATTTCTTGGGTAGGTTTATATTTGAAAGTCAATCTCTTCATAGACCAAAAGAAAAAAAAACAACCTATTGAACATTTACACTATTAAACGTTGCAGTTCACTGAACTCATGTAAACATTTTGGGACAATTTACCCCAGTAGTTGGTATCACTGTATGGAGTAAGTTGTCACAATGGGAACAATTCGTTAAACAGCGAAAATGTAAAAGGAAACATACAATATATATATATATATATATATATATATATATATATATATATATATATCAAAGTACTGTTTTGCCCAACAAAATTGCAAATGAATAATTAATGAACTGTATAAAACACGTGACTACTTGGCCCAATCTGGCATTAATGAAAAATATCCTTGTCCTGAGAACCCAGTTCAACTTTTCAGTTAAAATCTACCTTTACTGTATTAGAATGCAACAAAAATATATTTATAGAATCTAATTTAAGACAGATTTGAACGAGGCGTTTGAAACCAACATTCAAAATCACTGCTGGAAATAAAACAAACATTTGTGTAATTTGACTTTGATGCAAAACCTAATAGTTACCATGTGACAACTAGCCCCGGTCTCCCCTAAATGGATTGAGTTTTTAAAACAAAAGCAAATGCATACTTGGATACAACTGAATGCATTTCTTTCTCTTCGGTCGCATTTTCCCACAGAATGTAATTAATGAAGTTTAAAGCATCGTGCACGCGCATTCAGTACAGAAGTGCGAAAGATCACGTAAACGTGTGAACTGTCGCATTGATTGATCAGTAGAGAGCAGAGAATGACGGTGTGAGCATGCTGTGGTTTGTGTCTCGTGGGTTTGTTAAAGGACACAGCTTTTGTCCCGCACGGATGAGTGCACACATTACTGCAGCTGCAGCTGCGCGCAGACATGCGGGAAACTTCAGAGGAACTCCTGTGACTGTCAGAGGTGCAGTGCAGCTGCTTTAGTGCTTTCTGTGCTGTGAGGGAATGAGAGAGCAGCACCTGCACATCTCGCTTCTGCTGTCTGTGTTCAGTATTCTCCCGGACTGAGAGAGCTCGTGATGGAGTTTCTGGACCGGGCAGGACTTGTGCTCGCGCTCATCGGTGAGTTCTGCTGAATCTGCAGGATTTCTGATGATCACGAGTTTCACGACACACATCTGACAGAGTTTAATTGATAATAATGCATTTATCTTTAAATCATTTAGAAGACGCTTTTGTATCCAAGACGTTATAAATGAGGAGAAACAAGCAATTGATCAGTAGAACTAAATTTCACGTGTTACCTGCAAAAAAAGTGAATATATGTGCAGTTTATTAATACATTTATGATGTTTGATACTCTCATACATTCAGTATTTGATACAACAGTCAGTTTTATTTGTAATGCATGCAAATGCGACTGAGGAAATGGAGAATAGAATAGAACAGAATAGAACAATAGAACAATAGAACAGAATGGAACAGAATAGAATAGAATAGAACAATAGAACAGAATGGAACAGAATAGAATAGAATAGAACAATAGAACAGAATGGAACAGAATAGAACAATAGAACAGAATAGAATAGAATAGAACAATAGAACAGAATAGAATAGAATAGAATAGAATATTTGGACCCAGTCTGAGTTGATTAAAGTTGATGAAGAATGTGCATGATTTGTGTCTTGTAGGTGTTCTTCTTTTAAAGATGTTTGTGTTGGCTGAACAAGAGGTGGAGAATCTGTCCGGACTGTCGCTGAATCCGGATCGAGATATTTTTGTAGTGCGTGAAAACGGAACGACGTGTCTGATGGCGGAGCTCGCGGTGAAATTCCTCATTCCGTACGATGTTCTCGCGCTCAACGGGATCGATGTGAGATATTTTGATATCAGAATAATCACGATTCTGCTGTTTTGATCATATTGTGCTGGAATCATTTACAGTAACTTTTATAAATATATCAAACATTAGTTCCCGGTTCTTCTTGTGAAAACATGACATTCGATGAAAGTTTCGTGGTATTTGTGACTAATAGAATGTACCGCAATACTCTGTGATACATTGTGTTAATGTGATATATTGGTGCAGTTGATCACGGAGCAGGTGTCTCTGTCGATCCCGCGCGGCGCTCAGATTGCCGGTAAATGCGGGACGAGTGAATCAGAGCTGCACATCTCGTGGATTAATGACGCATTCACATTCCGCATCTTCTTCTCAAAGGTGAAGTGACATTCTGATGCTGCTTTCATTCATTACACACACTCATTATCAATAACTGAGATGTGTGTGTGTGTGTGTGTCTCTGTGTGTGTGTGTGTCTGTGTGTGTGTGTGTGTGTGTGTGTTTATGTGTGTGTGTGTGTGTGTCTCTGTGTGTGTGTGTGTGTGTGTGTGTGTGTCTGTGTGTTTGTGTGTGTGTGTGTTTATGTGGTTGTGGGTGTGTGTGTTTGTGTGTGTGTGTGTGTTTATGTGGTTGTGTGTGTTTGTGTTTGTGGGTGTGTGGGTGTGTGTGTGTGTGTTTATGTGTGTGTATGTGTTTATGTGTGTGTTTTTGTGTATGTGTGTTTATGTGGTTGTGTGTGTGTGTGTGAGTGTGTGTGTGTGTGTGTGTTTATGTGGCTGTGTGTGTTTGTGTTTGTGTGTGTGTGTGTTTATGTGTGTGTGTGTGTGTGTGTGTGTGTGTGTATATGTGTGTTTATGTGGTTGTGTGTGGTGTGTGTGTGTGTGTGTGTGTGTTTATGTGGTTGTGTGTGTTTGTGTTTGTGGGTGTGTGTGTGTGTGTGTGTGTGTGTTTATGTGTGTGTGTGTGTGTGTGTAAATGTGTGTTTATGTGGTTGTGTGTGTGTGTGAGTGTGTGTGTGTGTGTGTGTTTATGTGGTTGTGTGTGTTTGTGTTTGTGGGTGTGTGTGTGTGTGTGTTTATGTGTGTGTGTGTGTTTGTGTGTGTATGTGTGTATATGTGTGTTTATGTGGTTGTGTGTGGGTGTGTGTGTGTGTGTGTTGTAGGAGATGAGCACTATGGGCAGTGATGATAAAGCCAAAGAAACTGAAGTGTGGAAAATAAACAAGGTTCAGCTGGTTTATGACACATCAGAGACGACGCACTTTATAAACGCTTATAACCGTGAGTAACACACACACACACACACACACACGAGCAGACAGAAGATAAAAGGCTTCTATTAAGATTATATAATATCAAATAAGATCAGGAATGTTATCAAATATGAAAGATTTAGGGAGAACAAATGTGAAATACAAGAATTTATAATTGAAAAACACATTCAGGTCCCCCTTAATTGAATTAATAATAATTAAACATCATCATCATTCATGCATGTAACTGTATGTCCCGACAACTGCGTGCATTACATCACTGGATTCATGTGCAATAATTTACACTCAAGACATTTAGAGCTTATTATTATGATATTTTATCATAAACAACTGACTTTCATGTTTAATTTTTCTAAATAAGCCGTCCTTTTCCGTGTTTTATTTGTTCATGAGACAAAGCCCATTGTTCTATATTGAGTGTATTTGCTGCAGTGAGCTGCAACATTCACTGCGACAGTAATGCGCTTTTACATGTTCAGTCAGATATTTAAGATCAAGATTTATATGATTATTGGAGATGTTTGTGTTATTTGGACTGAACAGAATTCACCCTGCTTTAATGCATAATTGCATGTTTTTTTAAAGACTATTTTCTGTTATATTGGGCTTGTTTGTTATGATTGTGTTGTAATACACATTATCTGCATAGAATTTTCATCCCTTTTCATTTTCTCTGCAGTATCTGGTTTAATTAGACAATAATCACAGTAACTAGCACACTTACTAGTGCACCATCTCTGCATTACTGCATCAGATATCACATGATTTCTGTATTATATATCAAAGTAGTGAGATAATGATAAACAAGCATAATATTAAAAAGAAACAGATTAAAGTGTCTTACAGCATACAGGGATGCATTGTGTTGAGTCTGCACGAGTAATCACTTGTGTGTTATCGTGCAGCGGGGAAACACACAGCGAGCACACACCGTCTGTCAGCGCTGGTCACTCCGGCCGGTCACTCATATGTGTGTGCGGCTCAACAGACACTCACTCTGATCTCCAGCGATCATCAGAAGGGAATCACCGTCTCCATGTACGACATCCAGATCCAACCCTTCGACATCAACAGTGACTTCATCTTCAGTGAACGTAAGACATACACAACTACACATGAACACACATTAAATGACATCAAATCACTCAAATGCACAAACGGTGTTTATAATCCCAAAACCTGTCAAGAAAGAGTCCAGCTTCTGTTTCACCCCAAAACTAAAAGAAAGAAAATTAACTATACATTTTGCTTTTAGCCCTTTATGCTCGGATGGGCCCACCTACAGTCTTGACCAACACAGAATAGGTATCATTTTAAAGTTTTGAAGCTCTACTTTCCAATGCATGTAGACATTATGACCAAAACTGAACAAGTGCTTTGAAATTTGCAGACAAATCAGAAGTGTTGCGTTTTTATAATTTATTAATAATTTTGCACTGTACATATTATTGCAATCAGTAAAAACATCAGATCTCATCAGCTATCCATGTGTCATATGTTGTTGGAAAGCTCTCAAAGAGTAGAATACAACCAGCCTATTTGTTTTACTCACAGACAAAAATATAGCGAGTAATAGTTAAGTATATGTCTTTGACAATTATGTTGGAGTTACTTATATGACGCGCTTTCGCTTATAACTTCAAAAAATAAAATAAACAAAACATAAAATATCAAATACCATTATTTATGTATTTATTTATTTTATTTATTTATTATTCTTTTTCTCCCCAATTTGGAATGCCTAATTCCCAATGTGCTGTATGTCCTCATGGTGGCGTAATGACTCACCTCAATCCAGGTCGTGGAGGACGAATCTCAGTTGACTTCACGTCTGAGACCGTCAATCCGTGCATCTTATCACGTGACTTTTTGAGCGCGTTACCATGGAGACATAGCGTGTGTGGAGGCTTCACGCTATTCTCTGTGGCATCCATGCACAACTCACCACGCGCCCCACCAAGACCGAGAACCACATTATATTGACCACGAGGAGTTTAACCCAATGTGACTCTACTCTCCCTAGCAACCGGGCCAATTTGGTTGCTTAAGAGACCTGGCTGGAGTCACTCAGCACGCCCTGGATTTGAACTCGTGACTCCAGGGGTGATAGTCAGCATCAATACACACTGAGATACCCAGACCTCCCCAAATACCAATATTTAGAAGAGGTGATTATATTTCAAACGAGTCCACACACAAGATAATCAGATGTATAGATCATTAGATAATCCACATGAAGCACAATGTTACATATGACCACCAGGAGATGGCGCCAAATACATGACACAGACTCAATGATGACTCAAATGACACAGAATGAAACTCATTCTGTGAAATCTCATTACTAAAATCATGTCTGCATGCTATGCAAACCTTTAGTCATTGTTGTGTTTGCATGTGTAATTAGTTCTTATGTACAATTATTATGATTTATTTGTTTGGAGATGTTTTTGGACACTATTATAAATTATATTTGTAATGTTATAACTTTTGATTGCTTTGTCGTATCAACACTAAATTATTCTCAGATATAGTTGACATGATTGGAAACAAAACAAAATAAGTTTTTCTGAGCCACTTTATTTACACATAATGTTATATTTAGATAAAATGTCAAATCAGAAAAATAAGAGAGAAAAAAAGTACATTTTTGGCTCATGTTTTTGTGATTTTTCAGCAGTTTCTTAGAGTCTCAGAATGTATCATTATCTATATCATAAAAAAAAAAAAATTGATACGTTTTCTTTACAATAATACCAAACACTTGACCCTCCTTGTTTTGTTTTGTTTTTTTGTCGAGTTATAAGTCTTTAATTTCGGGAATGCCACTGAAACAGAAAATCTTTTTCTCATCGAAAATTTTAAAATCTTTAAAAACACTTTCAGAGCTTAAAGGGTTAAGAAAATGAAGCCTATTTTTATGAACATTGAGATTGAACAGATTCTCACCCAAATAAGGCTTCATCTTCTTGAAGCAAACTATATATATATATATTTTTTGTTTTTCTTTTAAATGTTGGGGTGAAATATTTGCTTCAATGTTGTGAGGCCAGAAACACTGTTTGTGTATTTGTATGAAGAGATTCCCCGTGAGCCAGCAGCAACATCATTTATGAAAGTGTTGAGACTGAATGTATTTATTTACACTAATTGTCTATTCAGTGAACTGATTTCATCATAAAAAGGTTTAAATGTATCCATTCTGTTCAATCTTCTATAGTGATTACGGTGGTTTAGTAGGTTCTAGTTGTGTAGGACGTTCAGATTTAGTAGGTTAGCTGCAGAACATCACACATGTCATCTGTGGCGACCTCTCTTTGACCTGTGATCTCCTGTGAGTGTCCTTCTATTGGCTGTGTGCTGTACATGACAGTTTGTCGCAGTGAGCTTTATGATCGCTGTTACAATCACTGTGATTTATCAGGCGTTTCCTGCAGTAAACTAACAGATGACCAGCTCACACTTCTGTTGTTCTCATATTATATGAGCTTTTGTAATGGGAGGGAGGGGCATATTGTAAAGTGTATCAGTTTGCCTCATGAATATTAATTAGGTTTCGTAACATTTGCACTACCTCATTTGCTGAATAGCAGACGTTGGTAAGTAGGCACCGGTCATCGCAGGAGAAGTGTTTACAGCGTGCACATTCATTCAGTTCGATGATGACACTGTTTGACAGAATTCTGATTGGTCATAAGTTTGTCATTCTATCGGACTGCCTTTACAACTGTTCTTCATACTACAGCCGAGCAAAGCAAAGCTCTTCCAGTATCATAAAATACACATTTTTATTTCTTGAAAGTGTGGGAGACACCAGTTCTGATGGTTTTGTTGTCTTTAAGGATGAAACTTCACGTCGTCTTCTTCATGGAGGGCCCATTGAATATCTCTTGATTTGACATTTAATTGTTCACACTGAAAAGTCGAGACCCATAATCCCTTGTAAAGATAATCCTCTTATGAGAGTCCAGACACACTGAGGGAATCTTCTGGAACGTGTGTGTGTGTTTTCTTCATTGTGTAGAGCAGCTGACAGTTCTCTTGAAGTCAAACAGCTTGATAAACGTACTAAATAATGTCTTTATGAAAATATCAAAATGTGAATGTGTGTATGTATGTGTGTGTGAGTGTGTGTGTGAGTGTGTGTGTGTGAGTGTGTGTGTGTGAGTGTGTGTATGTGTGTGTGTGTGTGTGAGTGTGTGTGTGTGTGTGTGTGTGTGTGAGTGTGTGAGTGTGAGTGTGTGAGTGTGAATGTGTGAGTGTGTGTGTGTGTGTGTGTGAGTGTGTGTATGTGTGTGTGTGTGTGAGTGTGTGTGTGTGTGTGTGTGTGTGTGTGTGTGTGTGTGTGTGAGTGTGTATAAGATGCATTATATGCATTATATTTCATAATATTAATTGCGTTAAATCGAAAGAACTTATATTTACATTGTTACAATAATACAAAATTATTTTGAATAATATATCTGTGACCTGCTCCATCATTTTGAGTCTCTTTGTCCCAGGAACACATTTTAAGTTTTATGCACTAAGAATGAAAAAATAAAGAAATCAAATCAATGATCATATCTTGACAATGGCTTGAAGAAGAAACATAATAATATTGCTAGAAAGGATTAGACTTTCCTTTTCACTATAGCGCATCTGACACCAACAATCATCCATGTGATTATCTAATCAGCCAATCGTGTGGCAGCAGTGCAGTGCATAAAATCATGCAGATACGGGTCAGGAGCTTCATCAGAATGGGGAAAAAATGTGATCTCAGTGATTTGGAGCGTGGCATGATTGTTGGTGCCAGACGGGCTGGTTTGAGTATTTCTGGGATTTTCACACACAACAGTCTCTAGAATTTACTCAGAATGGTGCCAAAAACAAAACACATCCAGTGAGCGAGCAGTTCTGTGGATGGAAACACTTGTTGATGAGAGAGGTCAACAGAGAATGGCCAGACTGGTTTGAACTGATAAAGTCTACGGTAACTCAGATAACCACTCTGTACAATTGTGCTGAGAAGAATGTCATCTCTGAATGCTGTTCTGAGATGCGGGTTGGTGCTGTTTTGGCGGCATGAGGGGGACCTACACAATATTAGACAGGTGCTTTTAATGTTGTGGCTGTACATGTTGAACACAGATTCCACTATGAATCATGGATGTCGAGAGAACAGCAGTATCATGTGAGTGTTTGTCTTTCTCTCTCCTGCAGCGTATAAATGCATCACAGACCAGCGTGAGCAGTTAGAACAGATGCTGCCGCTGATTCTGGGTCTGATTCTGGGTCTGATCATTGTCATCACCATCTCTGTGTATCACTTCCACCTCAAACTGACGGCACAACAACAAGTACAACTGCCACAAGACCGCTCGCTCTACAAGAACATGTGAACAAACACGCTACATCACTCCATCATACTATGATGTCTAATGCAAACATCTGAAAAATGCACATCATTTGTTTTGGCTTTATATTTGTCAAATTTATTTTTATTAAATGTCAAAAGGTGTCTGAGCGATCATCGTCATACTGTAATTGTTGCACTGATCACATGTATGTTATTTACTACATGCATGTCTGTAATTGCATAAAAATATGTTGCTTGAAACATACTGTATAAAGTACAAAAGATGTAAAATATTTCTGAACAACTGATTGAAAATAAATGATTTTATGTCCATGTGAAACTCTGTTTGTGTGAATGCGAGTGTATAAAGTTTTAATGAAACAGAATTATTTCCATTTTACTGCCATTTAAACACCATTAGGATCTTTTATTTAATTAAATGACTATTTGCACTAGGTTTAAATAGCATCTGCCACACTGCGCGGCTATTTGCACTCCAATAATCTGGTGGAAACACAGAAATTAAAGTCAAACTGCACCCAAGTGTTGCTGCAATAGTGTATTGTGTAAAGACGGTGTGAATGAATTTTTATCAAGCGGACATCCGAGGTTTGATTCCCCACTTTTTCCCATCCAGCTGAATACTGCTCACTAGACTCTAGACTATCATTTAAGGGTTAAACTTCTGCCACACTGAGTCACAACGATTTCCGTGGAGCGCTCCTAAGGACGCAGTGCCAACAAAAGTGCCTCTGGAAAGAAATGTCTTTAAGTTTCTTCATTGAAACCTGTTTGGTTGAAAAGAGTTTCGTTTGATATGCTGGTTTAAAAAATCTGTTCATTTTTCGCACATCAGCACACTGATGAACATGATGTCCACATATGTGGACACTGGCACCATATTTGCTCAAAAGTAGAAAAAACATGTTAGTTATTTTGAATATCTTTCAACTCTAACACATCTGTGGGTAATTTCATTTCATTTTAATATACATTTTGTTATATTTTATTTTGTTATCACTGTACAATATGGTTCAATTCATTAACATTAATAAATACATTCTTATATTCACTGTCTGTGTATTATCACATTGAGAATAAATGCGTTCATCCAAAAGCTGATAAATGTTGCGTTCAGAAGTTAGGATGAAAATAAGGTGCATTTCAAACTGTTCTGAGACCAGTGCAGACAGACAGCACACTGGAGGTTAAGTCATTCACTAAATAGGGAGCAAGGGAGCATCCTATAGCTCTCTATGCAGTTAAGTGCATTCACTCCTAAAATCTGATCAAAAGTTCAGTTTCAGGCTGCAGATGATGTTTGGATCACTCAACATGTTTGACAGACATGTGACAATGATAATCAGTACATAGATTCAGAATTTATAATGTATCATTTTATTTTAACATGATTGACAGTGATTGGATGATGCTGGACATTACTTTGAATCTGAATTAATTATGATAATTTATGATGTAATGTCTGTGACATCTCAAAAACATGAATAATCAACACTCCGGGACAGGGTGTAGCAGTCATTTTGACTACGTTCACCAAAATTTGTTCAGATCCATTTAATGATTCAGTGACCATTTCTGGTGATGCCAGAAGGTGATGACAAATGTGTGATTTGTGTGAAATGAGTTAATCACTGAATCAACAACCAAAAGAAAATTTGAATCCTTTAACATTTGTATGTCTTCTGACCTACAGAGAGACTTTAGAAGAGGTTTTAAGCATTAAGAACAAAGCAAATCTATAATTTCCCTACAGTTTGTGAGCTGCTGAGCATGACCTTTAACAAAAGAAAACAATAATAGTCTTATAATAATTATGAGTTTCAATAACATCCGTACTTTTTCATATATAAAAAAGCATATCTACATATCTATTGTTCTAAGAACACGGCAGACGGTGAACTGAAAGAAATCCGGCATGAATTGATGAACATGTCGGTAATGCTGACGAAGTTCGTTGCTGACTTGGAAGATCTTACTGTGGTACGTTGATCAATTACTTCCATGGAGACAAAATTCTCTGAGTTGGTTACAAGATTGTTGGAGGTCGAGAAATGGAACGATTATCTGGAGTCATTGGAGAGGGAATTATCTGCTAATCCGCTAGTGACCAAGATAGATTTGGAATGCATTTGGGAAAAACGAGAGGATCTGGAGAATCGTAATCAGCAAAACAACATCTGAATTGTTTGAATTTCTGAGCATGAGGAAGGTCGAGATATGGTGAAATTCCTAGAGGAGCTCTTCCCAAGTCAGCTCGACATAACAGGCCATAAGCTGGAAATCGAGCGAGCTCACAGAGTCCTGGCTTGGACATCCGCAGAGGCAGATGGGCCCCGATCAATTCTGGCCAAATTTCTGAGATCATCCAATAAAGATCTTGTGTTACGTCAGGCGAGGAGTAAAGGAAAGCTTTCTTGGAAGAACCACAGCATTTTCTTGTTCCCAGACTTTCGACAAGAGAGAAACGTGATCAATTCAAGGAATGCAAGAATCTTTTACATCAGCGGAAGTTCGCTTTTGCACTGATGTTTCCGGCCAAACTGAGAATAGATACTAAGGATGGCCATAGAGAATTTACATGCCCACAGCAAGCAATGGCCTACATAAAGACATTGGAGTGAGTAAGCCATTTGGTGATTTTCATGTTGCCGCCTAGTGGACCTGTCTCACTGAACACACACTTGATGTTTGAGGAAGCTGGGCGCCTTTTTCGTTTCGCTTTGTGCTGATTCCACCTATCGGCTGGAGTTTGTTTTGTGTAGTATCATTTCTTCAGGACAGCTTGTGGATGAATCTGCTCGTTTTGGGTGCTTATGCCTCCTGTTGGTTGGAGTTGGTTTTGTGGAATATTTCTTGCAAGACATTGGAGTGATTTTGACTGCCCGAAGAACTGCTGTTTTTTTTGTTGTTGTTTTTTCGTGTGTGCTGGTTCCGCTAGCAGCTGGAGCTTGTTTTGTGGAGGAACACACCTTCGAGACAGTTAAGTGGATGAATCTATATGGTTTTTTTTGTGTTTATGTTGCTTTTTGACTGGAGTTTGTTTTATAAATTATCTTCTGTTATGTAATTCTGTCTCACAATTTTTTGTATAGAAACACTGGACTTGAGCAATCCGATGGCAAAGTTGTCGTAGGGAATCTCGTAGGCATACATGGACTATTTGAGTTTAGAGGGATGAACACGTGGGGTTAATGCACACATTTTATTTTTTCTGTTTGTTTGGTTCTGGGGAAAGTTCAGGGTTTGATGGTTGCACTAATGTTGGAATGTGGTCTTTATAATTTTGTTTTTGACACACAATCTATCTTTTCTTACGTCAAAATGTCAAATGTTAATATGAATGGATTGTCCCTCTCCATGTGGAATGTGAATGGGTTGGGGCACCCCATAAAAAGAAGAAAGGTTGTTACTTTTCTTAAGTGTAAGAAATATGATATAGTGTTTCTTCAAGAAACACATCTTTCCCCACAGGAAGCTGAAAAATTTGGGAAGATATGGGGTGGGCATATTTTCTTTAATGCTGGCTCAAGTAAGAGCAGGGGAGTCATTATATTGATTAATAAACATCTACAATTCAAATGTCTCAAACAGATTAATGATAAATTAGGAAGAGTCATTATTATTTTAGCAGAAATTCAAGGGCAAAGTCTTATTTTGGCTAATATTTACGTACCTAATGTTGATGATCAGGGCTTTTTTATAGATCTTGAAGGGATGTTGCAAGCTGCTGGCACCCCTCATGATATAATATTGGGAGGAGACTTTAATCTTTTGATGGACTCAGTCCTTGATCATAGTGAAGCAAAAGTGTGTAAACCCCCTAGAGCAACATTGACGCTTCACAGGATGTGTAAAAATCTTAATCTTACAGATATTTGGAGACTTTTGAATCTGGTAGGGACTATACATTTTTTTTTCATCAGTCCATAAGATTTATTCTAGAATATTTTTTTTTTATATATATATATATCTAAATCCCTCATTTCATCTGTTGTTGATTGCTCAATTGGAAATGTCTTAGTCTCAGATCACGCCCTGGTGAGTTTAGAGATGTTGCCACATATGTAGAAAAAGAAATCATATAGTTGGCGCTTTAATGTATCCCTTTTGCAAAATCCTGAATTCCAACAAATGTTAAAGACTGAAATCAGTGTTTATATGGAGACCAACTGGTCCTCAGTATCCTCTGTGGGTGTGGCTTGGGAGGCATTTAAGGCGGTTCTTAGGGGTCGGATCATACAGTATGCCTCATTCACCAAAATATCCAAAGCACGAGAACTTGTGGAGTCGGAAGGAAATATTAAAAGTGCCGAGGCAGAGCTGAAGCACCGAATGTCGTCTGATGGCCTCAGAGAATTGACCCGATTGAAATACAGATATAATACTATTTTGTCACGGAAAGTGGAGTTTTGGTTATTCAGGGCAAGACAGTCATACTTTGAGTCGGGGGACAAAGCAGGGAAGCTTTTGGCTAGATATATAAAGCAGAGAGAGTCTTTTTCTATCATTCCCTCAGTGAAATCTGCTGGTGGTGAAATATTTACCTCAGCCACTGATATTAATAATGCTTTTAAAGAATTCTATATTGATCTTTATAGTTCCACGTCTTCATCTACTGATCTATAGATATTAGAAACTTTGTGGAACCATTAGATCTTCCTAAACTGAAGACTGAGCAAAACAATAATCTTGATTCTGAGATAAACTTGGAGGAGCTTGGCGAGGTAATTTATCTGGAATGGTAAATGTCCTTGGATGCATTTTAATAAGTTACATAGGCCAATTGACAAAGGTGTGTTAGGTCTCCCCAAGATTTTGTTTTACTATTATGCTTTTGGTCTCAGACATTTGCCGCATTGGTCGCTTCCACCTGAGAGAGCCCGTCCCTGGCTCTTTATTGAACAGGAGGTCCTTGCCCCTATCTTGCCATTGCAAAGTCTTTCTACCAAGCTGCCCGGAGAAGTAAAGACACATCCTGTTATCTCACACATGCATTTAGTTTGGACAAAAGTTTCCCACGTGTTCAATTCGGACATTTACCTGAACGTTGCCGCAAGTATTTGATTAAACCGTAAATTGTGCATTAACAAGTCCCCTTTCAGCTGGACAGAATGGATTGGGTAGGGTGATTGGGTGTTACTACGCTGAGTGATCTGTATGAAAATGTAGCGTTGAGATCTTTTGAAAATATTATACAGCGATTTGGGATTCCCAGATCTCAATTCTTCAGGTACTCACAGCTGCGCTATCTACATTGCACCATCTTTGGGTGTAGTACGCAGCCCCCTAAAGTGGCAGACATTCTTGAGATGGTGCTTACTGCTTTTGGAAAGGGTCCCGAGGCTTCAGCGTACTATTCCTGGCTAATTCAGAGTCTAGGGGTTGGGGTTTTAACAACTCTTAAAAAGTTATGGGAGAGAGGCTTGAATTTAGTACTGGAGGATGAGGAATGGGGTAGGATTTTTAAAAATGTCAAGTCTATGTCTAGGGATTCAAGGGTGCGCCTCATTCAATTTAAGATTCTGCATCATTTTTATTGGACTCCTTCTAGATTGTATAGGCTTGGCCTTAAAGACACACCTACTTGCTGGCGAAGCCAGTAGGAGGATGGTGACATAGCCCACATTTTTTGGTTCTGTACTAAGATTCAAGAGTTTTGGTCGAGGGTTCAGAGTTATGTCTGTGAGGTCTTGAGTACTCAGATTTTATTCTGCCCCAGACTTTGTATTTTGGGTGATGGGGCAGGTATTAATGTTGGGGACAAACTCATAAAAAACTGGGTGCTTACCAGCGTGATGATCGACAGGAAGGTGATTCTTGGGAGATGGAAGTCAGCTGGTGCAGCTTTGATGCTTATGACAAGAAGTGGGGCACTTATTTGGCCTTCCTAGAGGGTTGCCAGGTAGGAGCAGTGGAGAGGGACAGCTTAGATTAAATATATATAATTAATTAATATGTGGATTTCTTTTTCTTTTTTGTTTGTTAATTTTCATGTCTTCGAATATTTTCTTTGAACTGTCTGTTTATATGTGTATCTGTAGTTATTTAATGTCTGACCACTGGGATGTATGTTGGATGACGGGAAGGGGGTGGGCATATATTGATAAAAGTTGATTCTGTGTTTCCATGTGTTGTTAGTGTTAATTTGAGTTTGGAATCAATCAAAAATTGTTAATGACAAGAGACAGATAAACGAGCTCTGACGTGAAATAATCTCTTCAGGTCAGGAATTTAACATCGGGTTCAGGTTTAGGCTTTAAATGAATACATGAGAATCACGTGTGAATCGTGTGATACATTAACAAAGACATTTCAAGAAGTGGAAAGTGTATGTGATGTCGTATCTTAATTAATGTTACACTTGATAAGCTCCAGATTCACATAATTAACAGAGACCACAAACGGAGTCGAGACCGCACCCATCTGATCTGAAATCACTGAAATATTTTTTTTATTATTTGGATGAATCCGTTATTCATTTTGAAGTCAGTGCCTTTCCGAATATGGTATTCGACTTCGGGCACATCTCTAGTATCGGCCTATCGGCCACTCTGCTCTCTGGATATCGGCAACGGTCATTAAAAAACCCATATCTTTCGATCACTAATAAACCACTTACAATGTGTGCTTTTCACATAATGCTGCCAGTCAAGAACGATATGCCAATAAATAACTTATGTTCCTCATCTCTAGATTGATTTAGATCAACATCAATGCTGATAAAAAAAACATGGATAAATGAGCATTGTTGAAAGCAACTTTGTAGAAATGAACAGAGCCGCATTGATTAGACTGTCTGACTGACGGACTATTACGAAAGGGTTGTTCTGGCTCATGAAACTCACCTGTGATTGGCTGGATTAGGCTCAATCAGCCCAAAGTAACAAAAGGCAAAGAATACTGTATACAAGTCCACCATTTGCACTCGGTATGGGTTTAGCGTGGAAGTGTGGGGGACAAAAATCACCTTTTTAAAGAGTGCGGGGAACGTGTCCCCCGTGGATGCTACGCCCTTGCTCCTGGAAACATAAACAATTAGATGAAAAAATCAGACTTTCTATAGCTTGGTATTATTTTTAATTTCCCAACGCAGTCTCACTGTCCACATATGTGTACATACATTTTTAGGAAAACTTATTTTTTTTTTGCATGTTTATTAGGGGCTACTAGAAACAAATCAAAAAGAGAAATGGAAAATGCACACAGCAGTCACGCGGGTGTCAGGAGGTTAAATGATGGTGTAGTGTGTCTGTGGGATTGTAAATAAACACAATAAACACACTGCAGTGATACTGTATATTAGTCTTAAATTAGGAGCGCAAACTGCATCAAAAACTGCTTTTTGTTGATAGTTACACAGTGCAAATAGCCACTGCCTTTATTTAAACTCCCATAATTTCATCATTAATATGGAATATTTCCTTAGTTTTTATGTTTTTGCTTTCATTTTATTTTACATTTTTATAAATGTAAAAATGTAATTATGTAGTTATAAACTTTTGCAGTATAATTTTATTAAAAATGACTTTTAGTTTTTTAATAAATATATATTTTTAAATAAATCTGATTATAGTTTATATGTTTTTTATCTTGTGACAAATTCTTAGGAAATACAGTACTTCAGAACTTTGCAATAGTTTATAGATTATTATAAGATTTGATATTTATTTGAAAGTTTTCTTTTCTAGTTGAGCTCTAAGAGAGAAAACCCCCGCATGTTTCCATTCAGTCTCAAAGTGAGTAAAAACGAGACACGACATCGAGATGAATGAGAAATCAATACGAGACGCGTCAGACAGCAGTTCAATCACTGTCGTTAAAGATTTCCTCACTGCATTACCGGTGCAATATAAACCAGCTGCACAAATCAATGAAGATATTGAGTATTAATCAAACACTGACACAAAGATAAAGAACTTTAATTAAACACTCATACTGTATAATCCTGACACCGGTTCTGTAATGTGATCTTGTGGAGCATCAAGAATGATTTAATACGATCCACTTCTCTTTAGATTTGAACCAATAAACTTCTGTTGACCATATATAAAGAATATTAACGGTTCATTTCCACAGACAGTCCATTCATCAAAGACAAACAGGAAAAGTGTTTACAGTAAATACACTTGAGAGAGGATGTGTGCATCCACTGTGATGTTTGTCAAACTCCATGACATGTAATTACTGCTTTACAAATACTCTTGTCACGTCTCTTCCTGGATTTCTTGCACAAAAACCAAGAGACAGAAACTGTTTGATCATGAGCTGAAAGTGGAACATTCACACGTCATCATTTATTCAAAACAGTGTGAATGTATATTTAATGTAACTGCATTTCCTGTTCATTTGTACGCACTGAGGGGGTTGAAATGATCATCTGTGATAGTCGGCAGTACGTCACGTCACACATGCAACATTAGTTTGAAAATAAACTTGTAATGCTTTGATGGCCATCATGTGTTGCAGTGATTCTGTGGATGAATAATTCTACAGCAAGTCTACTGTACGCTTCATCTGAATAAAACATGATGCGTGATATTTGTGTGTTTTTATTGAATGCAGTTTTAGTGATACACACATGCAGATCACTGTACAAAAGCAACATGACGGCTCGATCTGCACACTCCTACAGAAACACACACGTCCATGTTCATATTTACAGATCACAGTGACCGATGAGACACATGTGAGACGTTATAGACAGTTATAAAACATGTCGTGATTATTGTGTCAAAAATGTTACTATTGCTAGAGTTTCAATGAACTGAATGAACTTGAACAAATATTGAAATGCATTAAATTCCCTTAGTGCACAGCATGACGTTTTTGCGTGATTGAAATATCTTGTTTTGGTATTACTTGTCTGGTCCGATACAGCCAATAACTCGCTTTATCTTTTTTCAAACAATGAGAACGAAATTGAAAAAGGCCACGCTACTGAAAAATCTGACATAAACGTTTTATAAACATCTTATAAAACTCTGGCATGAGCTCTCCACACACTGACGAGAATATCTACAAATGTAGAATAAATAAATATATTCAGATATCTTTCTGCAACCGGGTGTTTAAATGACTTAAATATAAACAGTAGGAAAGATTTTTCTCTTTTACTCTCGAATTCTATGTAATACTGCCCATTTCACCACATCACAACAAAAATACTGCGCTTTATCAAAACTGTACAAGTCAAACTCACATTTGCTCTAAAATACATCTTCATTGTTAGTGAGAAGATGAAAGTGAAAAAGGACGTTTGTTTGTTTGCATGACAGTCTCGCATCTCTCTCCACAGGATTTACTACAGTACGACTCTTGACGACGAGACCGTCTGCACAGTAACCAAAGTGAATAGAACTGCACAGGCTGGCCTCACTTTACGTCTAAAGCCGCCTTTTCACTGCATCCCACAGACGATAGACCGGAAATCATTCATTTCCAATGGAGAGTCGCATGGGGGCTGCGTGAGGGTCTGATCGTCTCCGGATGAGACATTTTCAGACCTGATTTAAGTCTCGGCTGCGCTACAATATTTCAACTCATGCGACTAGACCGTCTGTGAAGTGATGTGATGTATTCATGCAAAACTATCAGCGCGAAGTGAGAAATTTATTTCTGCACACGCAAAACCTACTTATTTAAAATCACATCTATGAATTTCTGAATTATGGTTGCTGTTAATTATCATATTAACTATAAAAACAGTAATAATGATAAATGATACTATTAATAATAAATACTGAGTGAATATTAATCCTGAAGTTTATTGAATTCATTCATCTGCTCTAAATCACACACAGTAATGTCTATTCTGATGGAAACATCTGGTAGCTTCTCCTTCAATGAACAAAATCCATTGTGAGCAAAATGACAGTTCATCACGACTGCCACTAGCGGGAGAAATACGACAGTCGTATGTAAATGTCGGAGACAGTGAAAAGGCGGCTTAAGTGTCTACTAAAGTCAAACAAGCGTCACGGACGCTAGCATTGCGACTTTTCTGTCCACCATAAACAGTCGTGTTAATCACTGAAGCTCTGGTGTTTGTTGTCATCTAAACTACATACAGTTAGAGGTGTGAGCGCGGTTATATACGGTGTGTGTGTGAGTGTGGTCAGCGGTGTCTGTAATGTCTCATGAGCGGTATGATACATGATGGCGGTCCCGACAGCTTCAGGAAAGGGTGCTGCAGGAGCTCGTGTGCTGTCGCGCGCTGAGAAGGTTCACGAACCAACATCAGGTCCAGAAACGCACGCAGAACAGATGACACCTGAACAACAAACAACAAACTTTATGATGAAGACATCTGTAAAGTGCTTTTATAAACTAGTGAAAAAGTATTTACTATATTCACTATAAAATATATAGACTTCATGAATATTCCTTTATGTCAATATATGTAGTGGAAACCGGGGCTAATTATCACAGAAGCCCCAAACCGCAGTGAAATGTTTTTTTAAATATTAGAGTATCCGACTTTTTTTTTGGCAGTGTACAAAAATATCAAAACATTGTTTTGACCAACATGTGCTTAAATGTCACAAATGTATCCAATTTATGACACAACATATGTTACAACATGCCCCGATGTGAAAATATCTTTGTCCTAATCTGTCTTCATAATATAGTTGACTCTTGTCTGAATGTGTGCCAGTGTGTTTGATTAAGTTTGCTTGTTTACTCAAGAGCTGTAATAAAAATATAAGAGTGAAATTTTACTTTAGAGGGTAGAATTCACAAAAGATATTCTCTTTTAAGAGGGTTTTGAACTAGCTGCTTGAAACCAACAAACACTCTTAGTAAAAAAAAAAAAAAAGGTTCTTTGGGATTCTATATAGACCCAAAGAACCCTTTATGTGAAAAAGTTTCTATTTTCAAAGATTTACACAAAAAAAAGAACCCTTTCTGCACCCTTTTTGCATATGAACATTTTAATTCACTTATCTATTAAACAATATTCTGGTAATAAAACAAAAACAACATGTAAAAACTAAACAAAAACCAAATGTAACAATTCCATGTTGGGAACCCCTCAAAGGTTCCATATAGAACCATTTTTACTTGGCTCAAAGAACACTTTAGGGTTCTATTTAGAACCTTTTAGGGGTTCCAAATATGAAGTGAGCAACAGAACCCTTTTGGGTTCTATATGGAACCTTTCCCCTAACTTCTGCTAGAGAAAACACACATTTGTGCGATTAGACGTTTGACTCCAAATCTCATCGTTACTGAGAGACCTTGTGACAACTTCCCCATGTGACAACTAGCCCCGGTCTCCCCTATATATCTGGAATACTTGATTGTGATTGGTCAATCGCAACCATCTGTGGTCAAATATTTTTTATAATGATGCTAAACTGTATAAACTGTGTCCTGGTCAACATGTTTTCCTACATATCTATATAATATTTTTGGCTAGTTTTTCTATCAGTTAAGAAAATATTGGATTTCTTCCACACTCCAGCAGTGTTCTCCTCTCTTTAATATAAAATGTGGAAAATTTGAGGATTGTGTAAAGAATGTCAGGATGAATAATGAACCTTATGAGACTCTTTGAGTCGCGGCGGCATGTTGTCTCGTATTCGTCTCATGGCCTGCAATGGAGGTTCATTGAAGTACGGAGGTTCTCCATCCACCATCTCCATCACCATGATGCCCAGAGACCAGATGTCCACCTACACATACACACACACACACACACACACACACACACACACACACACACATGAACACTCATGGGAATAATCCAGAAGAACACACAGGACATTTATGCATTAATAGTGATAAATGGATATATTGATCAGATTCATTCATCAGATTATCAGCATCAGTCAGTGTTGGTTCTGCTTTATCTCAGTTCCTAAATCTACTGACAGATGTGTCAATGGATAATGCACCTTCTTTACTGTCACATATTTGAGTGAATTTTGAGTAAAATAAGTGTCTCTTTAATTCCTCTAGTGTCTGACTCATATCAGTTAACCGTGAGCTGAAACACACAAGTAAAAGTGAAGTGATGTCATTGATGTACCTCTGTGCCATACGGTAACCTTGAGATGACCTCCGGTGCCATCCAGTATGGCGTGCCAACCAGTGACTTTCTCTTGGGCACCTCTTTAGACACTTGAGCACAGAAGCCGAAATCAGACAGTTTAATCTGAAGAAAAAAAATCACAAAAATCGAATTACATAAAATCTGTCGAGAACAAGTGCAGGTCATTTTTGCAAACTCAAAAGAGAAAATAATGATATCTTATTTCAATTTCGACATTGCAGTAGTTTTATTTATTCAACCTTAAATGTATGCTTGTAAAAAAAAAAAAAATTAAAAAAAAAAGTTTGTTTTTTTTATCATTGTGAATGATGAGAATTACAAAAAATGGAAAAGCAAAACTTTCGTACACATTAAAGTAATGAGAATTTGTGGGTGAAATTGGCACAATGTAAAAAAAAAAAATGCCGTAATGTTCATAAAAACAGGCTTACATTTTTTTTCATGCAAAATACAGTTCTATAATATAATTATGATAAAACATAATTTCAATTTTATTTATTTATTTTTTGGGTGAGATTCTCCATATATAACTATAGAATATGAACACTTGTGAATGATAATAAGCCATTATGTGGCACATCTGAACTGCAGTTATTAACAGTTAATTAGCTCTTCATGTTCTGTCACTTCACTACACATCTTAAGATGACTTCATTACCTGGAACTAGTCAAGTTGGTAATTAATCCTGATTACTTTTCTCTTCTCTGGCAATGAACACTGAGCTCAGCTTCTGTTGGTCATTTAAACTTTATGGATTAGACTAGCATGTTGGTAGCATGTTTTAGCATGTTGCTAGCATGATTTAGCACCACTTTAGACAATGCTAACATGTTTTAGCATATAGCTAGGTGTGGGTTAGGGTTAGGGTTAGGGTTAGGGTTAGCTATGCTAGCATTGCCTAGCTACATGCTAAAACATACTAGCAACACCTAGCAACATTCTAGCAACACCTAGCTATATGCTAAAACATGTAATGCTAGCATGTTGCTAACATGTTTTAGTATGTAACTAGGCAATGCTAGCATGCTTTAGTATGTAGCTAGGAATTACTAACATGTTGTTAGCATGTTTTAGAATGTAACTAGGCATTGATAGCTTGTTGCTGACATGTTTAGCATGAAGCTAGGTGTTTTTAGCATGTTTTAGCATGGTAAAACTATTTGGTAATTAACCCTGATTACTTTTCTCTTCTCTGGCAATGAACACTGAGCTCAGCTTCTGTTGGTCATTTAACCTTTATGGATTAGACTAGCATGTTGGTAGCATGTTTTAGCATGTTGCTAGCATGATTTATCATCAATCTCGACAATGCTAACATGTTTTAACATATAGCTAGGTGTTGCTAGAATGTTGCTAGGCATTGCTAACATGTTTTAGATGTTGCTAGGCAATGCTAGCATGTTGTTAGCATGTTGTTAGCATATTTTAGCATGTTCTAGGCAATGCTAGCATGTTGCTAACATGTTTTAGCATGGAACAGCTCGTGTTCATCAGTGTATGAAGAGGCAGAAGTTGCTGGTGTGTGTAATCAAACAGCTGGAGCATGTTATGTCATGTGACCTCTCAGACGGAAACACTTTTGAACTGACCCGTCCGTCACTGGTTAGCAGTATAGAATCACTCTTGATGTCTCTGTGTATGACGCCCTGCGTGTGAAGATACGACAATGCTTTCAACACCGACAAACAAACCGTCGCAATCTGTTCCTCGTTCATCCTGTGAGAAAATAAAGAACATAAAACACATTCTCATGAGAATCACAAATCACAAAAAGAATATCTCAAATGTTTCTCCTGAGAAAAAGACTCCAGTAATCTCACATGTTCTCCTCTAGAATGTCACAAGAGATCTCAACAGTGTCTCAAACTTCAGAAAGGATTGTGAGGGGTGTTACTACACTCTGTGACCTATATGAGAGTGGAGTGTTGAGATCCTTTGAAAATATGATTCAACATTTTAGGATTCCCAGATCTCAGTTCTTTAGGTATTTACAAATGCGCCACCTGCTCTGTACTATTTTTGGGAGTAGCGTTCACCCCCTAATGCGGCAGATACTCTGGGAGTGGTGATTACTGCTTTTGGAAAAGGTCATGAGGCATCAGTGTATTACTCCCTGCTAATTCAGAGTCTGGAGGACGGAGCTTTAACTTCTCTCAAGAGATTATGGGAGAAAGATTTAAACTTGGTATTGGAGGAGGGGGTGTGGGATAGGATTCTAAAAAATGTCAAATCTTCATCTAGAGATGCAAGGGTGCGTCTGATGCAATTCAAGATTTTACATTGATTCTGTTGGACCCCCTCTAGATTGTATAGACGTGGTCTTAAAGACACACCCACCTGCTGGTGATGCCAATCAGAAGATTGAGACACAACCCATGTTTTTTTTTTGGGGGGGGGGGTTAAGATTGAAGAATTTTGGTTGAAGGTTCAGAGTTTTGTGTGTGACATATTGGGCACTCAAATTTCATTTTGCCCCAGACTCTGTATTTTAGGAGATGGGGCGGTCATCAATATTGGGAATAAACAATAAAAAATTGGGTTATGATCACCAGACAAGTCATTTTAAGGGGATGGAAGTTGGCTGGATTTCTCACATTTCAGGAGTGGTACACAGAGATGGGGAGGGTGGAGGCTTTCGAGGAAGCATCATCTAGAAGACTGGGGAACTTGGATTTGTTGGGAAATGGGGCAGCTATTTAACGTTCTTGGAGGGCTCTCGGGGAGGGGCAGTGGAGAAAGAGGTATAGTTATAAATGTGTGTGATTATTATATATATATATTTCTTTTTTTGTGTGTGTATATACTCATGTGTGACCACAGGATTGTTTGTTAGGGGTCAGAGTGGGGTTGGGGATTGGGAGGGGGAGGGGTAGTGGTGGGGGTTAAATGTTGATTTTGTGTATATCTGTTTTGCTTTTCTTTGTTTATTGTATGAATCAATAAAAACACAAACAGTGTCTCAAACTGTGCTCAGATCTGCCAAGATACCAAAGTTCATCTCAATATGAACTCAAATATTTCTCCTCAAACATTCTCTTTTTTTTTTTTTTTTTTTTTAGCTCTATACTCTTATGGGATGTCAACAATTGATTCATTTGTGTCTGTTTTTATTCCTCTTAAATGGATAGTTCACCTAAAATGGAAATTCAGTCATTGTTTACTCACCCCTGTGTTGTTGTAACTCTATATGACTTTCTTTCTTTTTCTGAACACAAAGGGAGTAATTGTGAATAAATGTTGTGCTCAGTGATGTCATACAATGGCAGTTTATAGTGACCACCTCTTCAAACTTCAAAAGAACACAAAAGTATAATTCAGAAGTCTAATAAATTATTCCATGAGACTCATGATTGTTATGAAAGCATACGGTAAGATTTGGTGAGAAACAAACTGAAATCGAATGTATTATTTAGTGAAAATGTTCACTGACCGTTGATCTCCTGTGTGTGTTCATGATAGGATACGAGAGCAACAGTTCACGCAGCCCCCTCATGACATTGGGGTGTTCAAATGAAAACTCATTTTGTTTATCTAAAAACAGGTCCTCCACAGCGATAGTGACAACAAAACACAACACAGCTGCACACAAAACAGAGAACAGAACTTATTAAACATGTCTGAAGAGTTTGTAGTCCAAGAATTGATGCATTTCTATGCCCAGCCTTATTTTTAGAACGTTTTGGACCGGTGCCAGTTCACAGCAGACAGAGTTACCGGCACTATGATGAAAATAGAAAACAAGTGATCGATATAATGTACCGTCGCTCGTCACTGCTGGTTAGGACAAAAACTCTGATTACCATAGAAAATATACCTTTTATCACATGTCGTTTGCCATCAGGTTAGGACACGGTGTGACTGTGGCGTCCTGTAGCCTCCTCTATGTTTCTGATTGATTTCAGAGTACTCCGTTAAAAAAAATAAGGCTGGGCATAGAAATGCATCAATTCTTGGACTACAAACTCTTCAGACATGTTTAGTAAGTTCTGTTCTCTGTTTTGTGTGCAGCTGTGTTGTGTTCTGTTGTCACTATCACTGTGGAGGACCTGTTTTTAGATAAACAAAATTACTTTTCGCTTGAACACCCCAATGTTGTTGCTCTCGAGTCCTATCATGAAGGCGCACATGAGATCAACGGTCAGTGAACATTTTCACTAAATAATACATTCGATTTCAATTTGTTTCTCACCAAATCTTATCGTATGCTTTCATAACAATCATGAGTCTCATGGAATAATTTATTAGACTTCTGAATTATACTTTTGTGTTCTTTTGAAGTTTGAAGAGGTGGTCACCATAAACTGCCTTTGTATGACATCACTGAGCACAACATTATTCACAATTTCTCCCTTTGTGTTCAGAAAAAGAAAGAAAGTCATATAGGGTTACAACAACACAAGGGTGAGTAAACAATGACTGAATTTTCATTTTTGGGTGAACTTTAGGACAAACATCTGAGACTAAGTTGATACTTCAGTGAAACAATACTGTGAGAATTGTCTATAGCTGAAACCAAACCTTAACACAAACCACTTAATATCAGTATATTTAAAACAAATTCAGCCTTTTTAACTACTGAGTCACTGAACATGATCGTACAAGTTTTTTCTCATCATGTTTTATCATACTAGTGAAGACATTTTCAGAAATGTGGCCCTCACAAACCTGTACACACACACATCTTTTAATGGTACTGTGGTCTGTAGCGCGTGAATATGAGACCAGCATCTGTCACATCTGCATCTGTCTCTGGCCTGCAGCTGCACCTCCTCATCACTAACACGCTTCAGCGACACAAACTCTACGTGTGTAATTACTCTCAAGAGGGATGTGTTGATGACGATATCGGTGAAGGACACATTTGTCTCCAAACAAACTGAGCTACGACATTTACAGATACATTACACTGACTTTACCATGAGTTGTGTTCTTAGACTCCATGCAGTAAAACATGGAGTTTTTTTTTTTTTTTTCATAAAACAGCTGCAACAGTAAACATGTTAAATAGAATAATTCATTCTTCCATCAAGTAATATAGCTCATTAGTCTAACTGTAGACTGTCACTGCATCCGAATATCTATACTTCTCTACTATATAGTATGCCAAAACAGTATGTTAATGGAGTAGTATGTCCGAAACCACAGTATTTATGAAGCAGAGAGCGAAAAATACCCAGATGACCTAATGTTTCCGGCAAGATTTTGAAGTGCAGATCAACTGGACACTTTACAATCCCATAATCCCTCGGGAGCTGAGGCACGTCACGTTTAAAATGCAAGATTTTTTTTTAAAACAGCGGTGAACCGTGAGTCAGATGGCTCTTTTCAACTGTAAATTATATATATATATATATATATATAACTTGTACTTTAACCCTTTAAACTCTGAAGGTGTTTTTAAAGATTTCCTGTTTCAGTGGCATACCCAAAATGAAAGGCTTATAACTCGACAAAAAAAAAAAAAACAAGGAGGGTCAAGTGTTTGGTATCATTGTAAAGAAAACTTTTCAAAAAATTTTATGATATAGATTATGATACATTCTGAGACTTTAAGAAACTGCTGAAAAATCACACACACATTTTTTTGCCAAAAATGTACTTTTTTTCTTATTTTTCTTATTTGTCATTATGTATCTCTGGGTGTAAATAAAGTGGCACCAAAAAACTGCTTTTTTTTGTTGTTCCCAATCATGTCAACTGTATCTGAGAAAAATGTTGTTTTGATAAGACAAAGCAATCAAAAGTTATAGCATTACAAAAATAATTTATAATAGTGTCCAAAAACATCTCCAAACAAATAAAACATAATAATTGTACATAAGAACTAATTACACATGCAAACACAACAATGACTAAAGGTTTGCATAGCATGCAGACATGATTTTAGTAATGAGATTTCACAGAATGAGTTTCATTCTGTGTCATTTGAGTCATCATTGAGTCTGTGTCATGTATTTGGCGCCATCTCCTGGTGGTCATATGTAACATTGTGCTTCATGTGGATTATCTAATGATCTATACATCTGATTATCTTGTGTGTGGACTCGTTTGAAAGATAATCACCTCCTCTAAATAATGGTATGTAATATTTTATAATCTGTATATATTACGTGAAGTTATGTGAAAACGCGGCATATAAGCAACACAAACATAACTGTCAAAGACATATACTTAACTATTACTTGCTATATTTTTGTCTGTGAGTAAAAAAAATAGGCTGGTTGTATTCTGCTCTTTGAGAGCTTTCCTACAGTGTATGACACATGAATATTTGATGAGTTTGATGTTTTTACAATATTATGTACAGTGCAAAATTATTAATAAATTATCGAAATGGAACACATTTGATTTATCTGCAAATTTCAAAGCACTTGTTCAGTTTTGGTCATAATGTCTGCATGCATTGGAAAGTAGAGCTTCTAAACTTTCAAACGATACCTATTTTGTGTTGGTCAAGACTGTAGTTATTAATATTCTGATGATTTTTCTTTTCTCGCGGGCCCATCCAAGCTTAAAGAGTTAATGGTGCTTGTTAACAAAACCAGAGCATATGGTTTTAACGGTTGTTGTTCTTATGTCATATATTCGGGTCACGAGACAATGCCCATGTCAACAGATGAAGTATGTTCATACTACTCGCATGCATACCTAAAACAACGTACTGTTATGCCGGCAGATCCATGCGTCCTTCATCAAATACAGTACATACTGTGACAGTACACGGTTTTGGACGCAGCTTGTATATAGATGCCAAGCAACATGCAACTCACCACATTAATACAGAATATGCAGGTGTGTGTTTATGTGCATTTTAAAATAACTTAGAATGTGGCTCATCCAATCAAAATTTAGAGTCTAAAATATCCATTTAATAAGTTTATTTTTAAACCTCACCAACACAGCAAAACATATTTTGATAAGACTTTTCCAGATGCCTCAAACAAGAACTGACAAGCAGAAAACACAAACAGATTCATCCATAATGCAAATATAGTGTGGTCATGAGTCTAATAAAAAATCTGTTGTTCACTGAAAACACGGTTGTCTTTGAACAGCCCACGCACATGAACACAGATGAGTGATTCCTCTGGCACACACCTCCAATCCAGAGTGTTTGACTCTGGCACACACTAAACGCAGAAGACCAGATGAACCATTTGTGCCAAAACTGACTATTTCAGAGTGTAAATCAGAGGTTTTCAAACTACATGATGTTAAAGACCACCAAATTCGATGATCCTCTTTGCAAGAGACCCCCTTCCTAATATATAAAGGCTGCTATTTATGTTCATGTATAAAGACTAGGGCTCTCAATCCATTAAAATTTGTATCTAATTAATTACATTATGGTATGCCGATTAATTAATCAAATTAATCACAATTAATTGCAATTAATCGCATACATAAATATTTGCTGAGAAAGCCCCTCAAATAAAAATAATTAAATATATAATGACTAAATAATTATAAATAGTTATATTTTATTAATTATAAATAAAATATATATATATTGTAAAAAATAATACAGATAATTAAAATGCATTACATTATTTTGGCAAACAACTGAAGCATTAAAAAAGACAATACAAAGTGGCTTCAGAATGCAATATATTGTTTATTTCCATATTCATGAACATAAGCCAATAATTGTCCTAAAGTTCACAGCAATCCATTTTGTAATTGCATTCGTCAATCCGTCCGAGCTTGACTTATTTTAAGGGCCTGATTAAGGACACGTCAATGTACACCTGCATCAGATGGATGCTTTTGGAGCGTCTCGTTTGTGTCATGTCATAAACGTACTATTTTTAGGTTGCTGTGTCAAGTTAAACAAAGTTTGAAGCTTGCCTTGAGATCCCTATATTCGGATTTGTGCTCCATCAAGCTGTGTTTGAACACAAGAACGTGTTCCTTTTGTTCTGTGTATAAGCTGCATGTTGCCTATACAGCTGAAGTTTCGCTTACTGCCCCCTGGAGAAAACAGGTGTTATTCAATGCTTGAAATGCTCATATGGAAGGAGCATTCCTTATTACGGTCAGGGACATGATTATCTGCGTTAATTTGTTTAACACATTATTTTTATATAATTAACGTGTTTAATCGACAGACCTAATAAAGACCCATTATTACTGTGTGAGAAAAACAGTTCATGTGATATAATAAAAACATCTTTGAAAAATTTAATATTCAAAAGTGTCCCAAAGCAGCTCTACAGAGAATAATGTTTTGCAACCCCTTTAGAGCAAGCTAAAGGTGACTGTGGTGAGGAGAAAATAAGGCTTTCAATAGAATCAAATAATGAATGATTATGTTATTAATCTCATTATTTCCAACCTAATCTTTAGAAAACAAAATTAAACAGTAATAAAGTCAAATTTAGTAATGTTAACTTTGTAGTTTTATATATATATATATATATATATTTCTTTTTTTTTTCTCTTACCCAGTTAATAAACTATACAATATCTAGAATAACAGGAAAAGAAAAATAGATTGATGACAAAAACAAGATACTGTAGACGATTTTCATATTTGACTCTTGAAGCATGAAGTCTGGTCCACTGCAGCTGTATTTCTGTTCGGTGCTTCAAGTTACACAAAACTACATACTGCATCTTTAACTCTGAAACTTTTACGACCGTACCTTCATTCCTAATAAGCATCAGATTGGAGGCAACAAACAAAAACATACAAAGTACTAAAATATCTCTGTCAATATTAATCAAACATGCAAGCAAATTTAAGTTGCTGCCTATGTAGTGTTCCAGATCAGTCCCTTATGAGGTTCCATTTGAGTGAGGATGTTGCCATAGAAGACAGTGGACGGCGAGACTAGTGTTTGGAGCTGAGCTTGTGTCTCTCTCAGCACAGTGTAAAGGGACTTTTGTGTGAAAACAGCATCTCCGCGCACACATCTCTGTATTAGCATCTCAAATGAGATAAAAATAAACGGCATCAGAATCGAGCGCAGACCTCCTCCTCGACGAGTTTAATGAAGACTCTGGCTTGGATCAAAGGCCGTCGTGAGGACAAGGGCACGCGTCTCTCTAAAAGCGTGCAATTAGAGTCTAACACCGCACAACACCAAACTGACGAACAACGCCAATTACTGTAATTACGCACACTGTTCAAGTGCACTGACATACACAGGCAGTTATTTAACAAACAAACTCTGCAACACAATTGAAACTTTTAAAATACTAAATAATGAGTATCAATTCTAGAAAATAACACACTGTACTCACTGCAAATCTTTCTCAATTTCATAATGCCTGTTATTAAGCAATGCAGCGAGTGAAATACTTTACAAAAGAAATGTACTTCATCTCAGTTGATTATTTTCTCTTTTTATGTGGAATGGGATGGAAGCTAATCAAAAGATAAGATTATTCATTACAAATGAATGATAAGTCTGGCATCAGTGCAAAAACAGCTTTACATTACACAACAACACTTGAGTTATAAACAAAAGGCTCAAAACAGTAAAACTTATACTTCAAATAGTCCAGACTCTAAATTCTGATTGGATAAGCCGCATTTGAAGCCGTTGTAACATAACTGATACACACAAACACGCCTATCACTTTACATCAGTTTAATTTAACCCCTCCTTAATCTTGACGATCAAGTCCCTACATTGTCCTTCAGGGTCAAATTGACCTTTTTAATGTTCAATTTCAAAAGCTTATATTACAGGCTCTGTTTGCTCTGTCTCTCTACTTTTGGTCTTAAATCGTTTGTCTAGGTGCCAGCTAACACTAGAAAAAAATAAAAGTTTTCTAGTGTTAGCTGGCACCTATAAGAACGATTTAAGACCAAAAGTAGAGAGAAAGAGCAAACAGAGCCTGTATTATAAGCTTTTGAAATTGAACATTAAAAAGGTCAATTTGACCCTGAAGGACAACGTAGAGATATTTTTAAATTTTATTTTTTTAGCTTTGTGTATAAATAATTTACATTTTAACAAATGACATTGCCAGGTTCAGATCACCTCTGTGGAGGATGTCATGAAGCTTCAGGCCAGAAACTTCAAGTTAAGTTGATGTAAATCAGTGTTAAAAATCAAAAGGGTCAAACTGACCAAAGAATGGTTAAATTTAATTTAATGTGTTGCTCGAAATAAATGCTGCTTCACTCACACCTAACAAACACCCATTGAATTATTTCTCGTCTTGACTTGTTTTGGACACATCCTGCTCTGTTTTTTCACATTACTCCATGTTTCTTTGTCACTCTCTCATGTAATTATTGTAAAGTAGTCCTGCACAAATATATCTACCATAGTATAAACAGTACAGGTTGACACATTTGTACTGCCCAGTCTCGTGTCCGCTCTTACCTGGTGTGAGTGACGATGTCAGTCAAAGCTCCGCCCTCTAAGAACTCCATCACCACCCAGAGTTCATCTCCAACCAGATAACTGTTATACATGTCAACCACGTTCTCGTGATGGTAATCTCTCATGATAACCACCTGCAACACGAACACACAGACAAATCCTGTGAATGAATGAATGTTCAGTGTATGAAGAACACATGATGACAGTAACTGCACAAACTCTGTTCAGACTGCAGTCTTAAACATTGTTTTCCCTGAAAAAAAGACCACTGTAGACCAACATGAAATGCCATACTGCTTTAGACTGGTTTATGCTGGTTTAGTGTTGGTGAAGCTGGTGGATTCCATTGGAACTCGTTGAACAAAGAAGTCTTGCTGGTTAAGCTAGTTAAGCAGACACTTGAGCAGTCCAGGTCTTTCATCAGGCTGATCTAAGAATCTTTGCTATAAAGCTACAGAGCAGTGGTGGTAATCGTTAATTTCACTGTTTGATTTCCAGTGGAAAGATCATCAGGTTGAAACAGTAACATCATTTTTTTGTAAGCAGTAAAAGAGATTGGGTAACAGTTTCTATGAAGCCCATATTTATAATGCATTATAAAGGCATAATACAGCATTCATAATGTATCATAATACACCTTATAATGAGTTAAAACTTCTCATAAATAACTATAACTACAGTTATAAAACATTATAAGACTTGCACCATTTATAGATATACTTTAGAGTATAATGCATTATAACACAAGCAACATCCAGTTTTAACACAGCAGAAGTTAATAAAGTTAATCATCAAAAGACTTTATGACGTGATCATATTATAAGTGCTCTTTGCCTGCTTTAAGTTACAAAAGCAAAAAGCTTCTTATAAACAGCCTTTACATAAATGTGTAACATACATTACAAGTCATACTTATACAGTGGAAGTTATTTATTAAATAAGTCTCCAAATAAGATGCACAAATATTAAAGTTGATTGAACTGAGTCCAATATAGTTTTTTTATTATTCTTAGGTGTGTTTACATGTATGATCAACATACATATTTAGACTTTCTGATATATTCGAACCTTGTATCTTTACAAGTGTTTTTCATAAATCTCATAATTCACATTGTGTGTTATTTTGTATTTTGTGCATGTGTGATGTTTATAACTTCCAGCATGACTTGTAATGTCTTATAACCACTTCAAAATATCTTATGGATGTTTATAAGAAGACTTTTGACACTTAAAGCACAACTATTATTCAGTATATATTACAGATATGTATAATACAATTCATCCCGGACAGCGCACTACATCTGCAAGGCTTCCAGCTGTTCAGAGTGGATCACGTTGCAGAATCATCAGGGAAAATGAGAGGAGGTGGAACATTCTTTTACATCAACGAAAGTTGGTTTACAGATGTAACAGCATTGAAGAAGATGTGCTGTCCTAATTTAGAAGCGCTCTTCATCAACTGTAAGCCTTTCTACTCACCACAGGAGTTTTCTCGTTTATTCTGGTGAGTGTTTATATCCCGCCACAAGCATGCGTGAATGCAGCGTTGCAACAGCTGGCTGATCACATCACAGACACGGAGCAACAACACTAGGACTCTCTTATCATTATTCTGGGAGATTTTAATATAGCTAACCTCACCCGTGAACTGCCAAAATACAAACAACACATCACATGCCCCACCAGAGAAATATACTGGACCACTGCTACACCACTGTAAAGGATGCATATCGCTCTGTCCCACGAGCAGCTTTAGGACTCCCTGATCACTGTCTGGTTCATCTTCTCCCAACCTACAAGCAGAAACTAAAATCAGCTAAACCTGTAGTAAAGACTGTAAAGAGATGGACCAATGAAGCAGAGCTGGAGCTACAAGCCTGCTTTGACTGCACTGATTGGAGTGCTTTTGTAGCTGCAGCCACAGACCTGGATGAGCTCACAGATACTGTGACATCATATATCAGTTTCTGTGAGAATATGTGCATTCCTACTAGGACATTTTTATTATTCAATAATGATAAACCATGGTTTACAGGAAAACTCCAAAGAGGATGCTTACAGAAGTGGGGATAAAATATTGTACAACCAGGGCAGAAACACAATGACTAAGGAAATCAGAATGGCTAAAAGATGCTACTCTAAAAAGATGAAAAAACAGTTTTCAGCCAACAATCCTGCATCTCTGTGGAAAGGCCTGAAAAGCATTGCCAAGTAGAAGACACCACCCCCTCACTCTGTAGAGAGTCAACAAATGGCTGATGAACTGAATGTGTTTTACTGCAGGTTTGAAAAGCCCAGTCTCACACCCATCCCCGCTCTTACCTTCACGTCACACACACACCAACACCTCCTGGAACCCCCCTCCTCCCACCTCCTGTTACTCAACCTACACTTATGGTCTGTGAGGAGGATGTGTGCCAGGTCTTCCGGAAACAAAAGACTAGGAAAGCTTTAGGCCCAGACGGTGTTTCACCTGCCTGTCTTCACACAGATCTTCAATAGATCACTGGAGCAGTGTGAAGTTCACTGCTGCTTCAAACACTCCACCATCATTCCGGTCCCCAAAAAACCCAAATCACAGGACATAATAACTACAGGCCTGTCGCTCTCACGTCTGACCCAGCTCTCCATGCCCACCCCAATCTGTCGATGGATCTTCAGCTTTCATAGGAATATAGTGTAAGAATGTGACATCCAACTGTTGCAAGGTTTTTTTAAAGGGATCGTATCTTGTGGGTGTGTATTGTAGTGGGCATGTCTTGTAGTGGGTGTGTCTTGTAGTGGGCGTGTCTTGTAGTGGGTGTGTCTTGTAATGAGCGTGTCTTGTAGAGGGTGTGTCTTGTAGTGGGCGTGTCTTGTTGTGGGCATGTCTTGTAGTGGGCATGTCTTGTAGTGGGCGTGTCTTGTGGTGGGTGCATGTCTTGTAGTGGGTGTGTCTTGTAGTGGGCGTGTCTTGTACTAGACTTGCAGGATGCAGACAGACCCTTCTCAGTAGTGTATCTACTTTAACTAGTTCCTAGTCTCAGCTGGTCTGTCTGATCTTCCTCTCTCACCTCATTGAACAGAAGTTCCCGCCGTTGCTGTTTTCTCAGGTCCATCTTTTTAACGGCCACCTGTTTGCCACTGTGCTTCTCCGTGGCGATGCACACGATGCCCGTGGAGCCCTCGCCGATCTTCAGGAAGTTGTCCAGGTATTCCCTCGGGTCGCCCGGGTTCACCACCAGCTGCAGTGCTGCCCGGAACTGCTCATGAGACACCCTTGAGGGCGGTTGCTCGGACGATGAGCCCCAGCTGGGTGGAGGATATGCGCCGGGTGGGATGTACGGGGACGAGGGCTGTGAGTGCACCCCCTGTGGGGTGTAGGGCGGGCTGGGCTGCGACGGCGGGTGCTGATAGGGTGAGGGTTTGTAGTGGAAGGGGGGCGGGTACTGGAAACTAGGCGGGTAACCAGGTTTGGCGTGACTCTGAGGTAGTTTGAGGGGCATTCGCTGGTACGTCTCAGCCCCGGGCACCTGCGGACTTCCATCCCGAGACGCGTACTCACCCTGTTTGACACAAACAAAAGAGGTCTCGATTTGATCCTACATTTACATTTATTTGGGAGATGCTTTTATCCAAAGCGACTTACAGTGCATTCAATGTATACATTTTATCAGTTTAATTTTATGTATTAATGGACAAGTCTGAGTTCAAACATATTTAAACCACAAGACAGCATTCATGATTTCTCATTACAAGCCTATGATTTTCAAGCAGCTAATTTATCAAGTTGCTGCTGTTTGCCAATGAAACACCCACCAAACTGCAGCTATAAAGCATTCTGCACAGAGTCATATATCACTGCATGTTTACAGACCAGAAGAGAGAAAGGACTCAAAAGATTTAAGACATTTAAACAGCGTTCCAAACCTGGAATATTTTCCATACAATGAAAGCAGAAATTGACCAGCAATGATGGTGAAGCTACTTTGAGACTGCATCTCTCAATCTACAAGTAAACAATATGTGTGTTAACATGAGGGTTAGGGTTAGGGTTAGGGTTAGGGTTAGTGCCCATGATTCATTGAGCAGTTTCCTTAAAAACATCATTGAAAATCATGCCGTAAATATTATTTGTTTTAGGCCCCCAGAGAGCAAGTCAAATGTGACTGTCAACATACTTTATACTTCATATACACAATAAACTATAAAACACCTATTTTATATAACTGAATCGAAATATAGTGATAAACAGCAATAATACACTAAATATTAAAAAAAGAAGGCAAAGTCCCTTTATGGCAGCGCAGGGCTTGAGTGAATCAGTGAATCATTTATGTGAACTAGTTCATTTACATGAGCTGTCTGAAAGAACCGACTCACTAAAATGAATTTGAGTTCTCACTCTAAATATAAGGTAATCATTTATTTTAACCGGTTTTTTACATGAACTGTCCGAAAGAAGCGATTCACGTAAATGATTCAGTTTTCCCAGCGCTACATGAAAGAGAGAGGATGGTTTATGTAAGTAAGATTTCTCCCTCGACTCGATTGATGTGCTCATAATATAATGTGACAAATGAAGAGTTTGGTGACTCTACAGCGCTACAGCTCGTTAAAGTGACACTATCTGAACGACTGTCATGCTACTGAAACATGTAGTAAAGTTAGTTGCATCACGATTTTTAGTTATCTACCCAACACTGTTGACCAGGGGCTGTCAAGGTCCAAGAAGTACAAAAAACACAGAGAACCAAAAGTGTTCTGCATCTCTGATGTAAAACCTGCTGTGATGCATAATTACGCAGCATTTCAAAGTACATCAATGCGAAGGAGATTTGAGACCTTTGGTGGATTTTCAGTGAATAACTTCAGTTTGTTTCTGTTACTCACCCAAAGCTATCGTATGACATCAGAAGAATATAGTGAGCAAGTCGTGTGCACTATTTTTATGTTGCTTTGTGTGTTTGGACAGCTGCTGATCACTGTCTGTTTTCACTGTATGGAAAAACTGCTTTTTTTTTTCATTTCAAATAAATACATATAACCATTATGACGCATAGAGGTTGACACGCACACACACACACTCTCTCGACTCACAGGGGTCACGACGGGAAGCAGATTGAATCATTCCCACCACACCCCCAAACACAAAGAGATGACATGACACGGATCGCCTCATAATGGCCGTATGATGAGAGAGCTCATGACGGTGCGGCGTGTAATTACACCGGTGGGCTCGTTTAATCAATAATTCCTGCTGAGGGTGTTTAAGGGCTGGAGGAGTCCCGAGGCACCCCCCATCACTGGTGGATCCGTGTTTGTTAAACGCACATTAATCTGAATTTGGCAGCGTAATCAACACCCTAACTGGAGTGTGAAATTGAATTCTGTGGTGGTGGTTTTTATGCAACGGCTGCAGAAAAGGAAGGTCCCGCAACATCGCTTCATCACAGCGAGTGGCCGCATGTGTGTGCTGGAGTCCTCGAGTCCCCGAGCTGTCCGCCACCAACACAACAAACCGCTGAAAGTGACCGAGCACTCATGACATCAGTGAGGCGAGACTGATGGGGAATTGCCTCTGTTTAACAAATAACACACAGTCCGTATGTGCTGAATGCACTAGAATTTACAGGAACTGAAATCCTGCAGCTGTTAAAGTGGCTGCAGTTAATAATACTGTGAAGATGTAAAAACTGCACTGATATGCTGCTTTTATTTGTAAGACAATTTCTACTGTGACCAAAATGATCTCATGAAACCTATCACAAACCCTTTTGACATTTAATCACGTGAAGAATATGAATTACAGATATCTACCACTCAATTTTCACTAATTAAAATGCTAATTCTTCATATCAGGAATGGAATTACTACTAGTGGAGAGGTTAATTTTTTACATCAGTATTTGAATTTGCACTAGTAAAAATTTTAATTCTTGATATAAAAAATGACCTCATTGGGGGCCTGGGTAGCTCAGTGAGTACTGACGCTGACTATCACCCCTGGAGTCGTGAGCCCAGGTCTCCTAAGCAACCAAACTGGCCCGGTTGCTAGGGAGGGTAGAGTCACATGGGGTAACCTCCTCGTGGTTGTGATTAGTGGTTCTCGCTCTCAATGGGGCGTGTGGTAAGTTGTGTGTGGATCGTGGAGAGTAGCATGAGCCTCCACATGCTGTGAGTCTCCGCGGTGTCATGCACAACGAGTCACGTGATAAGATGCACGGATTGACGGTCTCAGAAGTGGAGGCAACTGAGACTTGTCCTCCGCCACTCGGATTGAGGTGAGTAACCGTGCCACCACGAGGACCTACTAAGTAGTGGGAATTGGGCATTCCAAATTGGGAGAAAAGAGGATAAAATAAAAATGACCTCATTACTCGCAGACATACACATACTTGAAATCTAAAAAGTCATTTTTGAAATCTGTAACTATATTTCACTAGTAAAATTTCACAATGATCGGTCATTCGCTCAGTGTTACAAGTGCAAATGTCCATTCCTGATATCAATAATTAAATAACAACTAGTAAAACTGCTCATATTTGATATCTGTGATTTGGTATTCACTTGTGGCGATGTTAATTTCAGATATCTGTAATGTGAATGTAACTAATAAAAGAGCCTTTTAAGATATCTTTAATTGCTCTCCAATCGGATATTTTGAAATCCATTTCCAGATATCTAAAATACCAAATCTGACATGCTGAAACACATTTACAGATATCAAAATTTAGCATTTTTAATAGTTGCAATTTAATTGTTGATATCAGGAATGGATATTTTCACTAGTAACAATTTAGTTATGATATACAAATATGATAATTTTTACTAATAAGAAGAACATTGCTGATATGTAAAATTGGAATTTCAACTAGTAAGAAATTAATTATAGATATCTGTAAATGTGTTTTGAACAGATGTGAATGACAGATAATTGTGAAATTCTACTAATGAAAATGGAATTATAGATATCACATTTTTACTAAAGCTCATGAAATATCAGATATCAAAAATTCTAATTTTACTAGTATTAATTCCATTGCTTTTAAAGTTTTAGCATTTTAACTAGTGAAACATTTTCAACATTCATAATGTGCATGTGAGTAAATGATGAAAGGACTGCAATAGTCCACCTCATATTTCATACCAAAACCAAAGAAAAGAAAAAGTAAATTATATTTTGCATAAACCATAAAGGTTTCTTTTTCTTTTCTTTTTGCATTGACATTATTTTCAAAATAATTAATTATGATGATTTAATTTTATAGCACATATGTAAATTAATTGTAAGTACACATTACAGTAGTATTTGTTGTACTGAATGGTCCTAAAATAGGCTTCATTTTCTTTATACAGAATATAATTCTTTTTTTTATTCTTTTGATTCAGGTGATATGAACTGGGCATTTCTTCTTGAGATTCACACGATGATGGTGATGATTGTTAATAATAGTGCACACAATGTATAGTGTTCAATAACTGTGCTGTTATGAAGTGTGTACTACAGTGAGCCTGACAGGAATAGCACACATTGATATCCAAATATTAATCCTCTGATTATGATTTTTTGTGAGTCATAATGTCGATTCTGCATCACAGTTCACAGTTCTCCAGCAGTCAGTGTGTGTTGAAATGAAGTCTGGGACGAGTCGCTGTTATCTGGGAGACTGCTCATGTTCCATTAATTGATTCCTGCGTGGCTCTCATGAGTAATTCTGTGTCTTGGCGGCCGCGCTCCTTTTCACGGGTGAGTAGATTAAGAGCTGACACAAGATCCATCATGAGTCGGTGCTGTGGAGCGCTGGAGCGTCCTGGCCGGTCTTTGCAGAGATGCGACCTGAGAGATAACACGCCCTAAACGCCCTGCGGGTGAGACTGCAGCAGAAAACGGACAAAATATCCGCAGCAATCACTGCATTCATTCATTCATTCTACACAGTGCTGGAAACAGGAGGAAATTCACTGCATCATTTATACGAGAGGCGTGTGTTCATATCATCAGTATCCTGTTAAACTTTAGGCACATTCACACTGAGTCAGTAATCACCACAATAAAGCAACTTCACTCAGAGTTCAATGTTGTTGTTATTTGTTTGTTTTTTGTCGCATAAGGCATTATATAAATATGAGCTTAGTGAAAAGAACTCATCCAATAAAATATGAGCTTGGGTCATGTGTCCAGAATCAGCATTCCAGACAGTCTTTGTCTTTTTGTGGTGCACAGAACATAAAATAACGCATGAAATGAGAGGAAAAGGAGGGAATGTATTTTCTAAATACTCCCTCGCAATAGCTTTATCCATCCCTTACAAAAATGTACCATGGTTTTACTACAGTAACCATATTTTAACCGTAATATCCGTGGTAGAAACATAGAAATAATACAGGAAAACCAAAACTATGGTAATAAAAATAATAATCATTCTGCCAAAATAAACATGGTTAGATTTACTATGGTAACACCATTGCAAATCTGTGGTCTAAGTACCATGATGGGCATGTTTTAAACACCATGGTACTTATACCACAAATATACCATGGTGTTACAAGAGTAAAACTCTAGCCATGTTTTTTATTTTTATTTTTTGGAGGAATATTACCATATTTTTGGATTTCCTGTCTTATTAATATGTTTTTTACTGTGAGCATCATGGTTAAAATATGGTAACTGTAGTAAAAGTTTTCATAAAAGTATTGCAAGGGAACACAAAACTACTTCAGAAAAAAAATTCCCTTCCAACTCTCCAAGGGGCTTCGTAGAAATGTGTATTGTTAAACTGGTTGTATTTTGGAATTCTACTTTTTGCACAAAGCAAATTATACATCATCAATAGTTGTTCAGTTATGCAAGTTAGTGCTTTCACACCAACTGCAAACCGTACTGGAGCCCCTAACCTAACCCTTTCCCTAACCTACAGTGGACGTGACGCTCCCTTTCGGAGATTTGGAGTAACCCCGCCTACTTATGGAGTAACACCGCCCTCTTTTGGAGATTCCTCCCCCATTTGGAGGTCTCCGGCCTGCAGTCATAGCTTATTGAAAAATAATTATATTTTTCTCTTCGTGGATTCAGGCTTACATGTTGTCTTAGTCTTATTAGATCTTAGTGCCACGATCGACACTATCGACCATAACATTCTTCTCAATTGTCTCGAGTATAGGGTTGGCATACAGGGTATGGCCTTCCAGTGGTTTGCCTCCTATTTAAAAGATGTAGGGAATTTCTCTTCTACATCCCTCAAGGGTCAATTGTAGGACCCTGATTATTTTCCTTGTATATGAAACAAAGCGATGTACAGTTTCTCCTGGCTCAGCTCATTATCTCTACTGTGATCACACCCACCAGCAGAGCGCGCTATTCATACGGTAATGTGCTGAGGCGATCAATGCAAATGGTGAACGCCCCCAACAATGCCTAAAAAAGCATCAAGTTCATTCACTTTTCTGTGCGTTTAGAAGATGGCACGCTACACAGGTGAGGAAGCTCTTCAGATGGTCCTAGATAGTGACGAAGAGTTCACATTTTCCTCAGAAGAAGAGCGGGACTCCGACGAGGAACGTTTGAAGAGCGACTTGATCCAGCCGAGGATACAATTTCGGATGAGTAAGTCTTTACGTACATTAGTTGACATGTTATTTTATATAAACATGTACATATTTTACTAGTTGGACTATTTCCAGACTTGCCAGCCAGTATTCAGAGTATTGACATTTGAAATATGTCCTAATAGGAAAGTTTTAGTTACATTTAAATGTTGTTTCGGCTAAAGCAGGTATTTAAATTGTATATTGTATGATATAAATATGATATGTAATATGATATAAAAATAATATGAATGTTTAGATTATATTTTAACTAGTGTTTATGCTGCCTCATTATCATCAATGAAGCTTGTGCTTGTAAATATCTGTTCGGGTGTAAATATGTAAAATGTGCTGTAAATATGCCCATATTAGAACATCTGCATATTAGAATGATTTCTGAAGATCATGTGACACTGAAGACTGCAGTAATGATGCTGAAAATTCAGCTTTGATCACAGGAATAAATTGCATTTGACAATATATTCAAATAGAAATCAGTTATTTTAAATTGTAAAAATATTTCACAATATCACTGTTTTTGCTGTATTTTGGATCAAATAAATGAAGCCTTGGTGAGCAGAAGAGACTTCTTTTAAAAACATTAAAAAATCTTACAGATCTATAAACTTTTAAATGGTAGTGTAGGTCTAAAGTTTTTAAGTAAAGTCTTTATGTACAGAAAATGTATAGTCAGATAATACATTCAATCATTAAGTCTCCTCACATTCATTCTCTCTCAGGGGAGGGGTCTTTGTCTCCTCAGGTGTGAAATACATTAATATTCATGATCATCCACGCCTCCTCACATATGGCCTTTCTAACTCTAAAAGTGTCTTACAAAAGTTAAATGACTATATTGTTTTGTATGAATGAGTGATCAGGATGGTTTTCACATCATTTTGTAGCAAAAACTCTAGGCTACAAGATCCAGGTCTCAAAAGTCTTGTGAACAAATGTTTAGTATGTGTTATATGGACTTATTTCAGTGACTTAAAATTTAGTTTTTTTTTTCAAAAACCATGCATAAACGTTATTTTCTCAAAAATACAAACATGCACATACATGTTGTTCACATATTATTGTAGCCCAGTTTGTGCTGAATACAGGGTTATCAGTCTTTAACCATTAATATGTTTTTAAGCAACTGAAAAAAGCACAAATGCCAAGGCATGTCAAAACTTCTCCAGGGCCCAAAACACCCTCAGACCCCAGAGGGTTAAAAGACATTAACCCAGGGTTAGGGTTAGATGGATGTGAGACGATGTTTACCTTGCTTATGACGAGTGTGGATGTGTTTTCAGAGAGTCTGGGGTACGTGTAAGAGCTGTACGGTCCCTGTGGTGCCACTTTAAATGCACTGATGCCGTACGGCAGACTGGGTTCCTGCAGTCCTGAACCCGACCGCGAGCGCTGGCGAATGGTGGGCTGAGTACTCGTCTGACTGATGTAAGAAGACTTCGGTCTCTTGTCATAATCGTCTCGAAGTCCTGCACCATATCCCCAGTCTCCATCAGGATAGCTCATCTGCTCACTGTGAATGGAGACTCGAGATGGTGTTCCAAGCGGCTGTTCCTGGTAATCCTGACTGGATCCACCCAGAGACGCCCGGTAATAATCCCTCCTGCCACTTAGGGCCATCTCATCGGTGGACAGACGCATCTTGCTCTCCAGGTATGCATGATAGTCTGGTGGCATCTTTGCGTAGTCGGAAGACTTCTGTGGCATTGCGTCAGGGTAGAACGGACTGCGGATGGGGTGACCATTCTGTTTAAGAGAGAAACGATTGTGTCGTCCGATTGCCCAGTCCCCATCGTGGACGACTTTGTCCCGGTACGGGTCCAGCGAGAAACCTTTTCTGCTTTCCAAGTCAAACGAATAATGGCCATAATAGTGAGCAAAGCCGTTCTCCTCAGGCCCGCCGCTGCCAGCTGCTCCTGATGCAGAGAGCGGTTTGCCGCTGGCAGTCTGGTGCGCTCCGGGTGGACTCTCCTTCCTCAGGGAGTTTGAGCGGGTCACAGAGATGCTGTCAAACTCTTCTAACAGTCCGTTGATCGAGGCGTCTTTCGGTGGTCGGCTCCCGCGGACGATCGTCTACAAACACAAGAGTGAAACACATCACACCTCCACATATAAACTCAAGAACAATGCCAGCTACATGAACACAGTGACTCTGCTCCAAAACCTAGTAAGCTGCCCAAGTCAGGGCTGCAGAATAACATTTGAGAGCGGTATCACCCGTGCCACCAAGTTCTACAGATGGTCGTACCAACACCTAAGTTGGTCGCAGTGTGGGGTGGGAAGGCAGGATATCTATAAAATGAAAATCGTATGGACAAAAACGAATAATATTAAAAATAAGTACATTTCCAATAAAAATACACATTTTGTTCCACTGAAATGCCCACTTGACAGTAAAGTGTTGATTTGAAAATTTTGTAAACATACTAATATTACAAAAGTAGCTTAATCTATAAAACGCTAACAACTTTTTTAATGTTGGGCTAAATTAAAATACTTTGACAGCGGGAATGACAAAGAAAGCCTTTTTTAAACTAGTTTAACCACAGACACATTAGGGGTTTTCATAGAGTTTTTAAACATATAATCAATGCAGAATCCGCGACCCAGCCTATGCTTCTCACAGCGCTGTTTATGGGTGTGTTCCATTCTGAAGTGATCATCTTTATGCCTGATTCCCTTCGATAACTTTACCATCCACTGTGAGAGCTTTGAAAGGCTAAAAGGTGTAGGGCTCAAAAATAAGGGTAATTCAGAACTCCCTTTTTAAGTAACTTTTATTGTAAATTCTGTTTGAAGTGATCTTACAGCATGACTATCATTTAGTCGCAGTCTGGAGCCCTGCAAGTAGACAGTATTTAAAAGTTGCTCCTTAGATAGCCTCTTTTCGCAAACAGCACATATAATTAGCAGAGAAGGTGATCCCAGAATACATTCCAAGATGGCAGATGAAGTGAGTGAAATGTTGTCTCTACTAAATAGCTTGTTTGTGTCTGAAAGTGTCCCTGATGAGTTAAAGATTGCTATAGTTCAACCACTTCTGAAGAAAACTATCTTTAGATCACTCTGTTTTGAATTACTATAGACCAATCTCAAAAATATTTGAGAAAGCTTAGGGTTAGGATCTTAGCAAATGTTAGAAGTAGTAAAGGACAGTAGGGGTACTTATGATTCGTTGATGGCCAATGATGCTGGAGAGTTCTCCATTTCAGTGCAGCTTTTGATCAATTGATCACTCAGTTTTTAATTAACACAATGAAGAGATGGCTGGGAATATCTGGGGTGGCTTTAGACTGCTATATTTCCTACTTGTCAAATAGGAAATGTGCAGTGTCTGTTAGAGATTAGGTGTCCTCTTCCTTAACAATGAATTGTGGTGTTCCGCAAGGTTCCCTGTTAGGGCCAATATTGTTTTCATTGAATATGTTACCTCGTTTATGCGATTCGACAACACAACATTCATTTTCTTTCCTATGTAGATTATTAACAATTGTATTTATATTTGAATCCCAATTGTCCCAATAGCTTAATTGTTCCTCAAGCATGTATTGCAGTCATAAAAAAATGTGAGGGCAAACGGTAGGGTTAAATACTGTTAAAACGGGGTTTGTTATAATCAGTTATGGTTTAAAAAGAAGTCAGCACCACAAAGGTGGTCCCAAATATATGCAGGTGATGCAAATTTTAGGGGTCATTTTTGTTGCAAATTTAACATTTTAATCGTCAAGCAGTTAGTTCAGACTTGTTTGTATCAGTTACGGAAAATTTCCAAGGTTAGACATGTCTTACATTTTATGAATACAGAGAAGCATATACAGTACATGTTTTTATTTAATCTCACCTTAATTATTGTAATGCACTGTTTTAAAATTTAAATCAACATACTTTAGCACGGCTACAATTAGTGCAAAACGCTTCAGCTAGACTTTTGACACAAACTACACATTCCAGTCATATTACTCCAGTTCTAACTTCTTTGCATTTGTTACCAATTCATTTCAGAGTTGATTTTAAGATTTTATTAACCACACATAAAGGCTTGGTGCAAGAGTATCTAGCAGAATTCTAAATTAAGACCTTATGAAACAATTAGACCTGTGCTGTTCTGATGCAAAACTAAAAGGCGACAGAGCATTTGTTGTGAAGGCCCCACAATAATGGAACAGAACGTCCTGGGATATAAGATCTGCTGAATCTGTTTTTAAGTCTTGTCTAAACAGTCATTTTTATAGACTTGCATATACACTTATGTGAATGTGTTATTTATTGAATGTGTTTTGATTTTTTGATTTGTGAAGCACTTTGTGCTATATTGCTAAAAGGTCCTACCCAAATAAAGACATTATTATTATTATTATTATCATAAATGTTGATTATAAAAATACTTATTTCATTCAATACTGACAATTGCAACATGCAAACACCAAACTCTATTGGAATCAATTGTGAGTCTCGCTGTTTGTATGACACGTTCTAAATCAGATGCTGCTTTAGAAGACAGCTGCCTATGTAGACAGTAGACAGGAAGGCAGCTCGCTAGAGTTTGGAACAGAGCTGGTGTGAGCAAAGAGATTTTAATATGACAAAAAGTAAATGTTTCAGGCATGAGAATACATTGTACTGTATTTTGACACAGATGAACAGGATTGTTGTAAAACAGCAGTGGGCGTTCGGTCTGAACACGCTTGTAATCGCAGCGTTTGGCAGCAGCACGCTCACGAGTCCAGATGAAAAAAACCAAAGCTTTGCTCGTGACATCCCACTGGTGCAGCTTAAGAGCGTCGTGACTTACACTCGCTGCACAAATAAAACACGGGAAAATATCTGTGATATATAAGTGACACACACGCTGAACAGATGAACAGAAGGATTTTCCCTCCTTTCTCTGATGTTCTCTGTCTTATCATCTGCAATTATATCACAATTAAACCAAAAAATGCAGACATTAGAAGACACATTACCTCATGGTCATAGTTTTAATACAGTACTGATTCACCAGATTTGACATGTTTTACTTGCGTTTTACATATTTATCAGCATGAATGTATGTGATGAAGTCTGAGAGTCCAGAGCGAAGCAGCAGGCAGTATGGGGACTGTGTGTTGTGACCTTGGCCTGAATCTACAGCTTCTCTTTGACCTGATTTAAGTTCCTGCCCTTACAGTAACATCAGATGTTCATGACCTGAAGGAAAAGTAGCACAAATGTGCATAAGTTCTAGAGCAGGACTCCCTCAATGATCTAGAACCGTATTTCTTAACTGGTGGGTCATGACCCAAAAATGGGTCGCAGGTCAGCTTGGATAGGGTCGCAAACAACAGGGAAATGCAAATAACCATAAAACCATACAAAATTAGGTTAGAAAAATGATTAGGATTATCAACGTTTAAAGGCAGGAGAGAAAACATCCAGTATCTTGTGTTTTCGACATCAACAACATACAGTTGTGCTCAAAAGTTTGCATACCCTTGGAGAATTGGTAATATATGTACCATTTTTAAAGAAAACATGTGTGAGCAGGCAAAACACATTTCTTTTATTTCTTATGGGATTCATATTCAACTGTAGGTTATAACAGAATGGCACAATCATAAAACAAAACATGGCAACAATGAAAAAATGAAATGACCCCTGTTCAAAAGTCTGCATACCCTTAGTTCTTAATACTGTGTATTGCCCCCTTTAGCATCAATGACAGCGTGCAGTCTTTTGTAATAGTTGTCTATGAGGCCCCAAATTCTTGCAGGTGGTATAGCTGCCCATTCATCTTGGCAAAATGCCTCCAGGTCATGCAAAGTCTTTGGTCGTCTTGCATGAACCGCACATTTGAGATCTCCCCAGAGTGGCTCGATGATATTAAGGTCAGGAGACTGTGATGGCCACTCCAGAACCTTCACCTTTTTCTGCTGTAACCACTGGAGGATCAACTTGACCTTGTGCTTAGGGTCATTGTCATGCTGGAAAGTCCAAGAGCGTCCCATGCGCAGCTTTCGTGCAGAAGAATGCAAATTGTCTGCCAGTATTTTCTGATAACATGCTGAATTCATCTTGCCATCAATTTTCACCAGATTCCCCGTGCCTTTAGAGCTCACACACCCCCAAAACATCAGTGAGCCACCACCATGCTTCACAGTGGGGATGGTATTCTTTTCACTATAGGCCTTGTTGACCCCTCTCCAAACATAGCGCTTATGGTTGACCATAAAGCTCTATTTTGGTCTCATCACTCCAAATTACAGTGTGCCAGAAGCTGAGAGGCGTGTCAAGGTGTTGTCGGGCATATTGTAACCGGGCTTTTTTGTGGCATTGGCGCAGTAAAGGCTTCTTTCTGGCAACTCGACCATGCAGCTCATTTTTGTTCAAGTATCGTCGTATTGTGCTCCTTGAAACAACCACACTGTCTTTTTCCAGAGCAGCCTGTATTTCTCCTGAGGTTACCTGTGGGTTTTTCTTTGTATCCTGAACAATTCTTCTGGCAGTTGTGGCTGAAATCTTTCTTGGTCTACCTGACCTTGGCTTGGTATCAAGAGATCCCTGAATTTTCCACTTCTTAATAAGTGATTGAACAGTACTGACTGGCATTTTCAAGGCTTTGATATCTTTTTATATCCTTTTCCATCTTTATAAAGTTCCATTACCTTGTTACGCAGGTCTTTTGACAGTTCTTTTCTGCTCCCCATGGCTCAGTATCTAGCCTGCTCAGTGCATCCACGTGAGAGCTAACAAACTCATTGACTATTTATACACAGACGCTAATTGCAATTTAAAAAGCCACAGGTGTGGGAAATTAACCTTTAATTGCCATTTAAACCTGTGTGTGTCACCTTGTGTGTCTGTAACAAGGCCAAACATTCAAGGGTGTGTAAACTTTTGATCAGGGCCATTTGGGTGATTTCTGTTATCATTATGATTTAAAAAGGAGCCAAACAACTATGTGATAATAAATGGCTTCATATGATCACTATCCTTAAATAAAAGACAGTTTTTTTGCATGATCAGTCATATTCTCAAAATCAATGCCAAAATGTCACAATTTCTGCCAGGGTATGCAAACTTTTGAGCACAACTGTAAATAGTCACTTAATATATGCCCTTATACTCGAAAACCATAAATAAAACTATGCACGATAAAATAAATTTCTCAGTCCAGCTCAATCTCAATCCTACAATGCCCTGTAGAGTTCCAGTGTGAGTCAAACACACCTGGCTGAACCAGGAGACAGTAGCAGGGTTTCCAACTACGTATTTGTATGTGAATTTTGGGATGTCTTATAAAACATGCTGGATGGAAACGGCAAGATGTTTAAATGAGGACCCTCTAACATGAATCGCACTAACCCAACCTTACCCTAACATAACTACAACACCTTGGTAGCAGCAAAAGGATTTTACCCTCTAGTCATTCCCAGAAGGCAGGTCTCCAAGAGCAGGACTGAGATCATTCAGTCTTGGTCCTCCTCAATTTTCTACACTCTTAATAATAACAGTTCATCAATGATTCTTGAATTCAGCAGAACCCTCTTCTAATCAAGAACCATTTTTGGCTGTATAGAGTTCCTTTATGGTTCTCTGTAGATGAAATTTGATGTTTCATTATTGGTTCTTTATATCATTTGGTCTTATGTTTGGTAAATATAACATTTGGTTGCCGGGTTCTTTAACCCTTTAAACTCTGAAGGTGTTGTTAAATATTTCCTGTTTCAGTAGCATACCCAAAATTAAAGGCTTATAATTCAACAAAAAACAAGGAGGGTCAAGTGTTTGGTATCATTGTAAAGAAAACTTTTCAATATTTTTAATGATATAGATGATATGATACATTCTGAGACTCAGCCTCAGAAACTGCTGAAAAAAAAAATGAGCCAAAAAATTTGCCTTTTGTCTTATTTTTCTTATTTTTCATTATATTTCTCTGGGTGTAAATAAGGTGGCTCCGAAAAACTGATTTAGTTTTGTTCCCAATCATGTCACCTGTGTATGAGAAAAATGTTGTGTTGATAAGACAAAGCAATCAAAAGTTATAGCATTACAAAAATAATTTATAATAGTGTCCAAAAACATCTCCAAACAAATAAAACATAATAATTGTACATAAGAACTAATTACACATGCAAACACAACAATGACTAAAGGTTTGCATAGCATGCGGACATGATTTTAGTAATGAGATTTCACAGAATGAGTTTCATTCTGTGTCATTTGAGTCATCATTGAGTCTGTGTCATGTATTTGGCGCCATCTCCTGGTGGCCATATGTAACATTGTGCTTCATGTGGATTATCTAATGATCTATACATCTGATTATCTTGTGTGTGGACTCGTTTGAAAGATAATCACCTCCTCTAAGTAATGATATGTGATATTTTATGTTCCATATTCTACTCTTTGAGAGCTTATCAACAACATTTGACACATGGTTATTTGATCAGTTTGATGTTTTTACTAATTACAATACTATGTACAGTACAAATTTTTAAATAAATTATCAAAATTGAACACTTGATCAGTTTTGGTCATAATGTCTACATGCATTAGAAAGTAGAGATTCTACGCTTTCAAACGATACCTATTTTGTGTTGGTCAAGACTGTAGTTATTAATATTTTGACAATTTTTTCTTTCTCGCCCATCCGAGCTTAAAGGGTTAAAGCAGAACATAAATGCTTTTTTTAAAGAACTATGTGGAACTTCAAAATGTTCTCCAGTGCCATCAGAATATTAAAATCTTTTTGGCTCTAACTGGAACCTTTATTTTTAAGTGTAAGCATAGAACAAAAGAAGGAATATTTGCCAACGGATGCAGAATACAGCAGAACAAACTGCACAAAATACTGTCTCTCACAATGCAATGAGTTCCTGCCCTTCTATATAAAGCAGTATAAAACATTTCAGATGCTCAGGTTCTTTTTTGTAATATCACATTTGCTCACATCAGACCTCAGCACATTGTTTAGCTTCAGGTGAGAGTTGAACATGTCAGCTGTTTAACAGAAACAGAGTAGTTCATACAGCTCAACAGAGTTCTGGAACTAAACTTTTGGGAATAAATCTAGTGGACAGATCAGTCCACTCATAACAGAAGCATTATACTGAGTCAAATCCATTTCTGTGTCTCTCATGTCAATAAAACTGATCAAACCCTGAACACTTTGTAATCTGATTACTAAGTATATCGTAACTGTAACCTGATTACCTTAAAATAGTGCTATACATTATTTAAATTCTTGTAATCAGATTACAATTACTGACTTTCAATTAATTACTTTGGAGTACTTGGGTTACACATGTAGATTACATTTAAACAGTAAAATAGATACATTTAACATTAAAGTAACTTAAAAGTAAAATATTATGGCAGAGTAAAACAAATCTACTGGCTTTTATTAGCTCTGTTTGGAGTACAAAGGTCTTTGCATGTATTGATTCTGCAGTTTTAAGGGCCGTTCACAAAGGATGTGTGTTGCATTTTAAACAGGCAGATGGGCAAAGAAGAATGGAACTGAACAACAGTCTCACAACAACTCGTAATAACTCGTATGAGATGGCGAAATCATAAGATATCGTAGGACTTGTCTCCTATGAAAAGGTATGACTCACCAATAACAATAAGCTAATAAGACCAACCAATCAACAAACAGAATTTCAAAACGATACAATACGGGCATAACATTTTAGCACACCTTCTGTCCAACACTTGATTTTAAGAATAGAAATGTCTATGAACTAATTTGGTTACTCATTTCACATTAATTTATGCAATACACAAGACTGATGTGTGTCAGTAACCTGTAATGCACTGCACTCGTCTCACCTTTTTCCCATGGTACACAAGTGATATTGTAATGTTTGCAGGAAAGAGGCGAGAGAAGGAGGATCTAAGTGCAGGCTTTTTAATTAAAACTCAGAGAAATAAACATAACAGAACTCAAAACACGATAACAGAACAAACCATTACATCCATGAAAGGTTAACAACTGACAAAGACAGAGAACACAGGGCAATATATACACAAGAACTAACAAGGTTACCAAGACACAGCTGGAATTAATCAAGGGGAACACAGAGAACAGAGGCACAACAAAATCCAAAACCAATCTTCAAACTAAAAGTCTTTATCCTTCTAGTGACCTCTAGTGGCCGCTAGGGAGAATGTCCCAAGTGTTACAGAGCCCCCATCTAAGAAGCAGCTTCTGAGCTGCAGGAGGCGGAGGCTCTGGAGATGGAGCTACAGGAGGCAAGGGCTCAGGGGGTGGAGCCACAGGAGGCAGAGGTCTGGAGATGGAGCCACAGGAGGCAAGGGCTCAGGTGGAGGAGCTGCAGGAGGCAGAAGCTCAGGGGGCGGGCCTGCAGGAGGCTGAGACTCAGGGGGCGGGCCCGCAGGACAGAGATCAGCAGAATGGATTGCAGTCGATGGACAGAGGTCAGCAGACTGGACGACGGCCACTAGACAGGGATCATACTGGAAGTGGTTGGCCGCTGGACACTGAACAGTCTGGTAGCTTGTGTCTGACAGATGCGGACCACTGGATTGAGCAACAGACTGGTCGAAAGCTGCTGGGGACTGGACAGGATTGTTGATAGTCACAGGGGACCGAACAGGCTCGAAAGCCACCGTGAGCGGGACAAACTCATTGACTGCCTCAGGGAAATAAGACAGGCTCAATGAGTACGGGGAACTCGACAGGCTCAATGAGTACGGGGAACTCGACAGGCTCAATGAGTACGGGGAACTCGACAGGCTCAATGAGTACGGGGAACTCGACAGACTCGGGGAACTCGACAGACTCAATGAGTACGGGGAACTCGACAGGCTCAATGAGTACGGGGAACTCGACAGGCTCAATGAGTACGGGGAACTCGACAGGCTCAATGAGTACGGGGAACTCGACAGGCTCAATGAGTACGGGGAACTCGACAGACTCAATGAGTACGGGGAACTCGACAGACTCAATGAGTACGGGGAACTCGACAGACTCAATGAGTACGGGGAACTCGACAGACTCAATGAGTACGGGGAACTCGACAGACTCTGGGAACTCGACAGACTTGGGGAACTCGACAGACTCAGTGGTCGGGAGCGCTGGCAGCAACTGGGAAATGGCCTCCGTGGCTGGGAGTGCAGGCTGTGACGGGAGAACGGCCTCTGTAGCCGTGAGTGCAGGCTGCGACTGGAGCAGGGGCCCTTCTTCTCCTCCTCATCCAGATGGCTGGGAGCACTGCTGTGGGAATGGCCTCCGTGGCCGAGGACCGTGGCAGGTGTGGGCGCTGGCAGCGGCACAGAATTACTGCCATAGCCCACAGTGTAAGGAGATAATGTGAGCCTCAAAGCATAGTCAATGTTTTTGACCAAGGAAAGTTCACATCTGCCGCCTGGCAGACAGGATTTCACAGGCTCATTAAGTCCAAACCAATAGCAGTCCTTGAGACAAATATCTCCCCAATTGAAATCCCGGGCGACACTGCAGAACTGCTCTGTATATTGCTTGATGGAATCACCTCGTCTGAGAGACAACAACTGCCAAGCCACTAGATCCATAGTCTGGTCAGTTGTTCTGCAATGTTTTCAGGAAAGAGGAGCGAGAAGGAGGATCTATGTGCAGGCTTTTTAATTAAAATGCAGAGAAATAAACATAAAAGAACTCAAAACACGACTACAGAACAAACCATTACATCTGTGAAAGGTTAACAACTGACAGAGAGAACACAAGGGCAATATATACACAAGAACTAACAAGATTAACAAGACACAGCTGGAATCAATCAAGGGGAACACAGAGAACAGAGGCACAACAAAACCAATCTTCAAACTAAAAGTCTTTATCCTTATAGCGACCTCTAGTGGCCGCTAGGGAGAATGTCCCAAGTGTTACAGATATTCCTATTAAAATCATGATTAGGTTTAGGGTTAGGGTTTAAACTCAGGAAAGACTTTAATAATATTGGGTATTGGATTGTTTTTTTTCTCTACAGTGGTAAAAGTCAAACAGTCAAAATGTTACCATCTCATACTATTATTATAACTTGTCATGAGATCAAATTGGAACTGAATACAGGGGACGTGTTTCTAAAAGTTAACTTGGATTTTTTTACTTGATTTGGCATTTTAAAAACATTCCTGTAATGTAGTAAATTTTTATCCTCCCATCATATATGTTAATAAATTTGAAAAATATGAAATTCACAATTTTTAAAGATGGAAATCATATTCCTTAGGTTAATTTAGTTACAAGGTCACAATTAAAGGGGTCATATCATGAGGAATCAAATTTACCTTACTATTTTGACATATAAGAGGTAATTCTACTATAAAAACATACTGTACGTTTCAGAACTCAAAACTGAATCCCCAATGCAATAAAAGCATTTATTAAAACCAAACGGCAAAAAACGCCTCGTTCTCAACTTCCGTGACTTCCCTACGCCACAATGGGTACAATAATTCATGACAGCCTCTACAGCTCAAAAACATCAACACCTACATTACATCATCGCACCCCTGGCCCCGCCCACTGGTGCTACGGTTTGTAAACACAGAGAAAGAGCAGGACAGACAGGCCTAGTGTGGCCTCACTATTCCTGAACACCATAGAGGACTCATCTGGACTATATTTAATTATTTTTGTATATATTCATGCTCTAGACAGACGTCTTTGACCGTTGGGATATATCTTGTGCCGCTTTTAAAAGATGCAGTGTCAAGTTACAACTCTGAAGAGGAGATTTCAGCTGCTGTCCCTCTTGTTGTTTTGAGCACAAACGCATCATGGATGCATTATTTCGCCCATCTGCGCTATTTTTAAATGTTGGTGTATGTAAACTTACACTAGATGGATATCTTTGAACATTTTGATGCATTACCGGCTTCAGTGCATGATGATATTGGATGTGTGTGCTCATATTTCATATTTCAAATGTCATGTCTGTTTGATAGTTTATGATGCTGAGTGTTAACAGTTGTGCTTGAGATGAACATATTTCATATGCAATGCATATTTTCAGATGCAATGTGTTGGATGTTAGTCAATCATAACAGTGGCCGTTTACGTTGAAGTTTTAAGGAGGCGCTTAGGCCAAAACCGAGCGTTTCAGACAGAGGGCAGGGTGGAAAATGATTATATATTACTAAATTATGACTGTTTTAGTGCAAAAAAAAAAAAAACCTTACCAAAATTATCATTGGGCATCAGGGAAGATAATAAAACTATAAAAAAATAGCATTTCTTGACAACTTTAAAGTGAATATAGGGGTCCGTTTTAAACACGAGGCAACATTTTTACATAGAACAACAAATAAACGGTAGCAGAAGGAACACAAGAACACGTCCTGTGTGAACGAATCTTTATAGTGTAGAGCTTGAAAAGATCATTTTATACCATTCTGTTGTTTCCTGTGTCCAATGCAACACTCTACATGTAAAACAAACAACTACAGAACCTAAATTCAATCTAAAAGCTAAAAACACAGAGAATAGTGTAAAAGAGTTTAAACACAATCTAACAGTAACGGTAAAACCTAATTAATATGTACTGCATTAACATTACCTGATATATTGTATACAAACAAATACTGTAGCAGTACTATTGCCATACTCAATATCTATCCATATTGTTTATTTTTAGATCAGTCATTTAAATCCACATTCACTGCTGATCAAAATGAAGCATTTCTATTCGCTTGATTCTGTTGATTGCCAACAGGAAGAGCTGTAAAGTTTATTACTAAAGAGTGAAGAATGAGAGGCTGACTGCAGAGAAAATCAATAAGTGTGGCGGAACTCAAAATGAGGAAAAGACGAGATGGGAGAGAGACAGAGATCGACAGAAAGAGAGAGAGTTCAGTGAGCAGTGTTGAGGTTGTGGAGGTTAATGAAGTGTCGTACCTCTGTCAAACTCCACAATCAATCGGGCTCTTGGAAATCTGGCCAGTTCATTTGAATGGGATGGTGGAGTTTCTCTGTGTGTGTGTGTGTGTGTGTGTGTGTGTGTGTGATGACAACTGCTATTTTTCAGCGGTGTGTCGTGCAGTGATAAGCTATAATAGATCCGGAGCGTCTCAAGGTAAGTGTGGTTCAGGTGTGAGTGAGAAATGCTCTCTCTTCCACAGATAAGCGCAGTATTAACCTTGAACTTAATGAAGTGTGTCGTTGTGTGGACGTAATTAATGACACTGCCCTTGTAGGATGCTCTTTACTTCACAGCCGCTCACTGCAAACCGCTGGGAACCGGTTCCTGTGATCAGTACAGTCGGCCAATGACAGTGCAGTGAATCAGTACACACCAAAACTTCAAGCCATCTGAACGCAGCCAATCACATCGCGCTGACGTGTTTTATATCTGCATTGACGTCACACAACTACAACTTTCTCTTCATGTATTGAACACGCCCACACTGTACTAAATGTTACTCATTTACATGCTGGAGCAGAAAGGTTAATGCAATACATGTGATTTCACTGTAAAATATTGTGTAAAAAAAAAAGGTATGAGCTTATAATTTACAATGAAAACACATTTGTTGTAATTATGAACTGTATATACTGCAGTCACCAATATAACACACCATAATGACTAAAACATCACTATGTGTTAACAGTTTTAATAGTGCATATTTAAATAGGGGTATTTGATCCTTGTTTCATGCATCATATACTGATCAGCCGTTTCATGCAATGGAGTAAATATTATATTAATGGTTTAATCAGAGTATAGGCATGGGATCATAGTATAGAAACTTTCCCACAATAGAACAATGAGAAATACTCTATCAAATCAAGAAGATTTCGTTTTCTCTTCTGAGTCCGTGAGAACATCAGATTTCAAATGAAAAGAGTTCTGACTCCATCTGCTGGTCAATATTACACACTACACAGTCATGAGAGACTGAATGTGCACACTTTACCACTACTATCACCAGTAATTATAATAATATATTATTAGGCTTTTTTGCACTGGTC
>NC_059362.1:48185967-48188467 GCF_019703515.2 Myxocyprinus asiaticus | reverse complement strand
AATTATTACTGTAATGCATGTGTTTGTAATTCTCAATAATGATTTCATTACTGTAATTCAGTCTTTGTTTTACTGTATTAACTAACAATTCTGTTTTATTTAAAGCAGCAAAAACTGAGGGCGGTACAACCAATACAATGTTATTTTTGATATTTTTGTATGTAGATAACACATTTTTGTATTGTAATAAAAGGTCAACTGGAGAGTAAAATGCTTCATTGTCATGATGTTTTTCTTGATTTTGTCTCTTGATTTTGATGTGAAATATAAACTGAACATGTTCCTGACACTGTCACTCATTTCAGAATAACTTTATTATGTAGTATTATTTCAAATGTCAAATGTTCCTCTTTATATTCATTGCATTTGTCTTTAAATGACCTGACCGGCTCACACATGCACAAACACAAATAATCTCATAATCTTAATCAATTATTCAGTAAACTTTCACAAACGCAACATTCTTGAGTCATACGGCTTGTTAAATCAACACATGCATGATAAAAGATGTTATGATTCATGCCAACAGATGAACTTTAATATTTCATGAGATGATTGACATCTCAGATCGAATGATATTGTTGATCATGTGATAGGCCATATGACACAACGAAGCATTCATAAAAGTGTAATCTCCAAACATGCATTTCAGTTTATAAATCGCTCTGTTTTTAACATTAGATTGTATGATAATTTAAGGATGATGTAAAAGTACATCATACAGTCACGAGAGCAGAGATGCATGATGTCACAGCAGTGATCAGGTCAGATAAATGAGAGAAAGAAACGAGGGAAGGAAAAGAGGGCGTACTTTTCGCAACGGCGACTCAGCTGACCGGACTTTCTTGGGAGATATCTGTGAAGAGAGCAGAGAATTAATATCTGTGTATCTCTTCAGAGATCTCTCCAACAATACAAAACCTCTTGTGTCCAGTGCTGTCACCAACTAACCTACTAGTTATTATGTTTCCGAGCACCTCACAGTTCATTTCCGTCTATAAAAACGTGTCTGTCATTTTTTGTTTTAGGACTGTTGGTCTGATTTGAACAATATTTTTAATGTATGATCTAGATAACCTCATGACAAAAAGTTATCAAAAAAATGTAAATTTGTCTAATAGTTCAGAAAATACAAGTTGATAAGTGATTTAAAATAAGAAATCTTTTAAAAATCTAGTTTCAAACATATGTGTCAAGTTCGTAGAAATGTAATATTTGTGTCCAATTCGGATTCATAATAATAAAAACAAATTTTTTTATAGCATTTTCTACAAAACAAATGACTTTTAAAATGTCATGTGGTGTAGCCATCCAGTAAAAGGTATTAAAATAATTTTCTTGCACCTTGAAAACATGTGAGCATACAGTACTTAAAGGTGCTGTAAGCGATTTTAGCCATTCTACTTCCACGAGGATTACCGTTGGATTAGCCACGCCCCCTTTCCAAAACTCCGCCCTCCAAAGATGCAAATGAGCTTTATTGAGACCGATATTGTGCAGAAACGGTTGTTAGAAACAACAGCAGCAAAATAGCGCCCTCAACTGACAACTGTTATGAACAACATGGCATTAAAATGGCATTAAGCCTCAATAATTTGCTAAAGCTACAAAACTACGAGAATGCACAAAATGAAAATGACCTTTTCATGAAAAAATCTCTTACAGAACCTTTAATCATTCATTTAAAAAAGATAAAAACATTTTTTTATAAATATCATGAAATGAGTCAAGAAAGTTTTCTCCAGGTTACTCCAAATGACCTGAGCGAAATGTGCCTTTTCATAAAAACTTCACAAAGTCATGAGGGTCTAAAGAGGGTCACATTACATCAAAACAGCTACCTACATGTTGGTTACACTACATGACTTTGATTTGGTGGACAAACGTTTTTCAATTATTAATCATGTTTTAAAACCAAACTGTTTCTCTGTTTTAAAAAATATATATTAATAAAAGATTATTGTACACTACATTTTTTTTTCAAGAATTTCAGCTTTTAATGAGACTTGATTTTTTGTCTCCAGAAGGTTACATCACATGACATTTTTCTACTTAAAGCCCCAGAAAAAAAGATCAAAATCTTCATCATAATAGATGTGTATTCAAGTATTTTATTATTGTGAATTGCACTCTTTATGTTTTTTTTTCTCCCTAGTTTGGAATGCTCAATTCCCAATGCGCTCTAAGTCCTCGCGGTGGCGTAGTGACTCGCCTCAATCCGGGTGGTGGAGGATGAATCTCAGTTGCCTCCACGTCTGATACCGTCAATCCGTGCATCTTATCACGTGACTTGTTGAGCACGTTACCATGGAGACATAGCGCGTGTGGAGGCTTCACGCTATTCTCCGCGGCATCCATGCACAACTCACCACACGCCCCACTGAGAGCGAGAACCACATTATAGCGACCACGAGGAGGTTACCCCATGTGACTTTACCCTCCCTAGCAACCGGGCCAATTTGGTTGCTTAGGAGACCTGGCTGGAGTCACTCAGCACACC
>NC_059362.1:48160967-48180967 GCF_019703515.2 Myxocyprinus asiaticus | reverse complement strand
AATTTATTGCAGAGTTATAGATTTTGAGAAATGTTTCTGAGAAATGTTTCTGGTTCCGGAAGGCCTAACTAAAGCATCCTAATTGTGAGTTGATGGATAAATTAGGTGTATGACTGGCTAAATAGATGAGTCTTTAGTCTAGACTTAAACTGAGTGAGAGTGTCTGCATCTCGAACAGTGTTAGGCAGACTATTCCATAGTTTAGGAGCCAAATAGGAAAAGGATCTACCTCCTTTTGTGGATTTTGATATTCCAGGAACTATTAACTATTAATATTGAGATCGTAATGAACGTGATGGAATATAGCATGGTAGGCCACTTAAGAACTGTGAATGAATATTATATTTATGTAGTGCTTTTTTCTGACACTACACTCAAAGCGCTTTACACAGTGAACAGGGGACTCTCCTCAACCTCCACTAGTGTGCAGCATCCACATGGATGATGTGACGACAGCCATAGTGCGCCAGTACACTCACCACACACCAGCTATTGGTGGAGAGGAGAGAGAGTAGAGTTATAGAGCCAATTAATGGATGGCCATGATTGAGGAGCTAGACCATTCAAAGCTTTGTATGTAGTTAACAGAATTTTAAAATTAATATGAAATTTATCAGGTATCCTATGTAACAGCAATATAATAGGGCTAATATGATCATATTTTTTGGTTCTGGTCAGCACTCTGGCAGCTGCATTTTGAACCAATTGAAGTTTATTTATTGATCTTGCTGGACATCCTCCCAGTAATGCATTACAATAATCTAGTCTTGAGGTCATGAACGTATGAATTAGTTTTTCAGCATCAGCAACAGAAAGCATGTGTCGTAACTTAGCAATATTTCTCAGGTAAAAGAATGCTGTTCTACAAACACTGGAAATTTGTTTTTCAAAGTACATATTGGTATAAAAAATAACACCTATGGTCTTCGCTGTTGAAGACGATTTAACAGTACATCCATCGAGAGTCAAATTAGATTTTAGCAGCTTATTTTTAGAGGTTTTTGGTCCAATAATTAGTACCTCTGTTTTGTCGGAATTGAGTAGAAGGACATTTTTGGCCATCCAATCTTTGATTTCATTGATACACTCTGCTAATTTGGAGAATTGTGAAATTTCATCAGGTTTAGAAGAAATATAAAGTTGGGTATCGTTGGCATAACAGTGGAAACATATTCCATGATTCCTGATAATATCTCCCAGGGGAAGCATATATAAGGAGAAAAGCAGAGGCCCTAAAACTGATCCCTGTGGCACTCCATACTGAACTTTTGTTTGATTTGACAATTCCTCGTTTACACATATAAAGTGGTAGCGGTCTAATAAATAGGACCTTAACCATGCTAATGCAAGTACACAAATGCCAACATAATTCTCCAGCCTATTCAAGAGAATGTCGTGATCTATGGTGTCAAAGGCAGCACTAAAATATAAAAGCACTAGAAGAGAAATGCAGCCGCAATCAGATGATAAGAGCAAGACATTTGTAACTCTGATAAGTGCAGTCTCTGTACTGTGATGGGGCCTAAATCCTGACTGAAATTGTTCATATATACCATTTCTCTGTAGAAATTAACATAGGTTAGTGTTAGGGTTAGGGTCTAGCATTTTTTAAATAAATGGGAGATTTAAAATCAGTCTATAATTAGCCAATTCTCCAGGATCAAGTTGTGGCTTCTTAATAAGTGGTTTGATAACTGCCATTTTAAAGTTTCTTGGGACATGTCCTAAGGATAGTGAGGAGTTAATAATATTAAGAAGAGGTTCTGAGATTACAGGGAATACCTCTTTTAAGATCTTAGTTGGTATTTGATCTAACAAACATGTTGTGGCTTTTGATTTTTTGATAAGTTTTGTTAGCTCTTCATGACCTATGACAGCGAAGGATTGAAGTTGCTCGTGAGGAAAATTATGAGACACTGTTTTCTGAGGTGCTGTGACAGATGACTGCATGATTCCAATTTTATATCTGATGTTCCCTATCTGTCACTCACTTGACGTTGTGTTGATGTAGTGACACTAGCCAGCTCCTTTAATACCGTATTGCCGGGCGAGTGGCATACAAATTCCACTCGCCAATTCCCGTTGGCTTTTTCTCAAAGATCAGAGGTGTTTGGGGCTCCCAAGGGTGACCCCTAGTGTCACTACATTGACACAACGTCTCGTTCCCTCCATCAGGGAACGGAGGTTACGAAAGTAACCAGGACAATTTCTATTTATCAGTAAAGAAATTCATGAAGTCATCACTATTGTGATGCAATGGAATATCTGGTTCAGTCGAGGCTTTATTCCTAACCTATTTATCCACAGTACTGAATAAACATCTAGGATTGTTGAGGATATTTTCTATGAGTTTGCTAAAATATGCTGACCTGGCAGCTTTTAGTGCCTGTCTATAGCTACAGACACTATCCTTCCATGCACCGCAAAATACCTCTAATTTTGTATTCTTCCACTTGCGCTCCATTTTCCGAGCTGCTCTCTTGAGAGCATGATTGTGATCATTGTACCATGGTGTGGGGCTTTTTTCTTGAATTTTCTTTAATCAAAGGGGGGCGACACTATCAAGAGTGCTAGAGAAGACTGTATTTATATTTTCTGTTATTTCATCAAGTTCTTCTAGACTTTTTGGCTTAATGAGTATGTGAGATAAATCTAGAAGATTATTAGTGAAGCTATCTTTAGTGGTTGAAACAATAGTTCTACCTGAACGATAGCATGGTGTAGATTGAGTGACATTTGCTGATCGCAGCAAACAAGAGACGAGGTAATGATCTGAGATGTCATCACTCTGCCGCAGAATTTCTATAGTATCAACATCAACTCCATATGACAGAATTAAATCTATCGTATGATTACGGCGATGAGCTGGTTCTGCCACATTTTGTCTGACTCCAAGAGAGTTGAGAATATCAATAAATGCTAATCCCAATGTGTCATTTTCATTATCAGTGTGAATGTTGAAGTCACCAACAATTAAAGCTCTATCTACAGTAACTACTAGATCTGATAGAAAATTTGCAAATTCACCAAAGAAATCAGAATAAGGCCCGGGTGATCTATATACTGTAGCAAGGGCAAAAGATGACAGAGATTTTTTATTTATATCTGACGGTGTCACATTAAGCATTATTAGTTCAAAAGACTTAGACTTACTTCCTGTCCTCCAAAACACCAAAAACGTCACTGTAAATTGTAGCAACACCTCCTCCACGACCCTTCAGACGAGGCTCATGTTTATAACAATAACCTGGGGGAGTAGATTCATTTAAACGAATATATTCATCTGGTTTAAGCCAGGTTTCAGTCAAACAGAGCACATCCAAAATATGATCTGTAATAATTTCATTTACAGTTAGTGCTCTGGTAGAAAGAGATCTAATGTTTAGTAGCTCTACCTTTATATGATGTTTATCTTAAATTTTTTAGTTTTTTTCAAGTTTGACCTTAATCACATTTTTTCTAAATGATTTAGTGAGGGGTTTGTGTTTGGTAGTTCGGGGAACAGACACAGTCTCTATATGATATCTAGGTGATACAGTCTCTATGTGTTGTAGTTTATGTGACCTGTGTGACATCTCAAGGCAGCTAGCAGATGTTCGGATTAACCAGTTTGTCTGCTTCCTGACCTGGGCCCCAGTTAGTCAAATACTATCATTATTAAGACTATGAGCCAAATTACTAGAGAGGAGAGAGGCACCTTCCCTGGAGGGATGGAGTCCGTCTCTCTTTAGCAGGTCAGGACTACCCCAAAAACTCTTCCAATTGTCTATAAATCCTATGCTATTCTCCGGACACCGCTCAGATATCCAGCCGTTCAGTGACACTAATCTACTATAAACCTCGTCACCATGACAAGCACGGAGGGGACCAGAGCATATTACAGTGTCTGACATCATTTTTGCAAGTTCACACACTTCTTTAACATGATCTTTAGTGATCTCCGACTGGTGAAGCCAGACATTGTTAGTGCAAACATGAATAACAATTTTAGAAAATCTACGTTTAGCATTAGCTAGCACTTATAAATTTGATCTGATGTCAGACTCCCGAGCCCCTGAAATGCATTTTACAATGGTGGCTGGAGGCTTTATTTCCACGTTCCTTACAATAGAATCACCAATAACTAGGGCTCTTTCAACATGATTCTCAGTGCGTGCATCACTGATTGGGGAGAATCGATTAGAAATCCTAACAGGAATGGGAGAGTGGTGTCGCTTTGCTGAGCGAGTATGCTGCCGAGACGTCACCCAAATGCCCTGCTGCGGGGGTTCAAGAGCCGGAACCAAAGTGTGTGTGTTGCTTGCTGTACTACCCACATCCAAAGTATTTCTCACTGACCTCCACTAGCGTTTGGATGCATGTCTCTAACTCATTAACCTTCTCCATCAGCCTGACTAATTCCTTACATTTATCACATGTAAATCCCTCATTGCTGATGGAAGAAGCTATAGTAAACATGTGGCATGCAATGCAGGAAGAAATAACATGAGCAGATGCCATGACTTACCACAATTGTTTGTTGTTGTTGTTATGGTTGTTCTTGAGCAGTGAGGGTTTGAGATCGATGCGGTTCATGATCAGCAGATGTTTGAGGCTGATGCAATAATCCGTGTAAAACACAGAGGAGAAAACGAATGCACGCAGCTGAGACACGAGATGCGGACAAGCGTAAAAAAGAAAAGAAAAAAGAGAGAAACGGGAGCACGCGGTAAAATACACGCAGTTGAAACAGTAGAAAAGTGTTAAAAAATGAAGCACGTGGTAAAAGGATAAAATGACGAACATATAAGAAAAAGCAATGCTAAGCAGGCTAGCAAGTTACAAACACAGACTCGTGCAGCATGCCAGAAAGTAGTTACTAATAAGTAACTATTGGTACTTTATTAGTAACTACAGTAGCGTTTAGTGCTGTACACTAGCAGTGCGTTCTTGTTTATAAAATGGCTTGATATTGTGTGGTCTTGTGTGCATTACTCCATGTGTCCATGTCAGGTCAGGAGTTATATGGGGGTACTAAGGAGTCTTAATCCGGCCCTGTCTATATTACAGACACTATGACGTTAGCTGAAAAGAAAGTCGTTTCTGAGACGGAGTGAGTTCTAAGAACAAAACTCCAATAATCAGCAATGTCTCAAACTGCGCTTAAAGTCTGTAATCAAGAGTCAGAGATCTCAATATGACCTCAAATATTTATCATTGAATTCTCCAAATAATCTAAACTATTTCTCCAGATATATAAAAGAACAACCGCTGAGGGATATAAAGTTCCTCTGATCTTTTGTCCATTCAAGCCTTTTCATTGATCAAATAACAAAATCAGTATACTCATAGCAGTTTACTCTCAAATGCTAAGAGTTTCTGTGTAATGTGTGCAGGGATTGGAGGGATTATGGGCAAGTGGACGGCGCATGATGAAACCTGTGACCTACATGAGGAGGGACGTCTTCAAAATGTGATTACAAAGACTAGAGGAAGCTTATGGACTCCTGGGACACACAGTTCAGAGAGAGAAAGGATTGTACAGGGTAGTCAGATGGGAATAAAGGCTTTTAGTGAGATGTTAGAGAAAGTGAACACACACATCATCTAAATGTCACTTTACACAGCTTTTAGAGAGCAGAATACTACAGATGATGCAGATTGTAAAAGAGGAATTATTGAGCAAAGTTTAAAAAATCAAGGCAACATGATGCAGTAAGATTTTTGCATTCTCTCAATCAGTTAAAGCTTGTTTAGTCAGTTTGAATTTGTTTGTTCACTAAATGCAAAATACTTTGTTCATACAGTAAAGTCTAGTCGAGACTACTACAGATTTCTTGTTCAGTAAATTATTGATTTTCTTTTATTCTGTCACCATATCAGTCTTATATATGGTTTTATATTACTTTTATCCTCCTGAGACCCCCGCGTGACGGCCGTGTGCATTTTTTATTTCCCTTTTTGATTTGTAACTAGTAGCACCTAATAAACAAGCAAAAAATAATAATAATTTCTAGACCAAATAGTTTTTATAAAAATGTATGTTCTCATGTGGACAGTGAGACTACGCTGTGAAATTTTAAATAATACCAAGCTATAGAAAGTCAGATTTTTTTTCATCAAATTGTTCATTATGTTTCCAGGAGTGTTGATTATTCATGTTTTTGAGAAGTTACAGACATTACATCAGAAATTAGCATAATTAATTCAGATTCAAAGTAATGTCCAGCATCATCCAATCACTGTCAATCATGTTAAAATAAAATGATACATTATAAATTCTGAATCTATGTACTGATTATCATTGTCACATGTCTGTCAAACATGTTGAGTGATCCAAACATCATCTGCAGCCTGAAACTGAACTTTTGATCAGATTTTAGGAGTGAATGCACTTAACTGCATAGAGAGCTATAGGATGCTCCCTTGCTCCCTATTTAGTGAAGTTCACCCAGGGCGCCATACAAGCTAGAACCGCCACTGATTTTACCACAGTTAAAGGAGTTTTAAACACTACACCTGATGTTGTATTTCCATAATGTGAGATAACTGGGACTTGATTGTATCTCTGGCAAATTGATTGGCAGGTGTAAAGTGGGCGTGTCATATCAGAATGAAACCAGACATGAATCCAAGTTTGAAGTGGATTGTGGAGTACTACTGACCCCCTTGAGTCTATTTGACTATTGGATAACAACATTAACTAGATGACATCAGCAGAAAAGGTAAGTAGTATTACTTTATTTTGATGAAAGATTTTTCTTTAGAATAACATGCATTGATGGATCATTCACAATAAGACTAGTAACATCAAAGTAAATAGAGTCAGTTTTGAATTCATGTTGACTTTAGCTGTGATAAATGATCTGTAATGTACATTCTCAAGAGGAGAACTGCTTTAATAATCTCAGTCATTTTAATTATCATTAGGGATGCACCGATATATCGGCTGCCAATATTTATCGGCCAATTATTGATCAAATTAAAATCATCGGCATATCGGTTATAAGCATGAAAATGCTGATGGATGATTTATAGTTAATTAGTAATACACTTATTCTTACACTGAAAACTCTGAATTTAAATGCACAATCCAGAAATAGTAATAGCCACAATATGTAGAAGGGTTGGCACTCCTAAGAACATGTAATATTTAATTTGTATCCTTTCTCTTTCTTATGTCAATGTGGAAAAACTGCCATAAACAGACATGACAACTGTGAAAATGGCATTTACCTATAGGCTACATGATGAGGAAAACCATACAAAACACTTTGAAACCAGCAGAATTTGACTTCTGAGATATCCATTAATGCTGAATGATTGATTTAGTTAAGATTGAAATCATAGTATGGCCTTGTGCGATTGCTTAACCTTAAAAGGCAGCGTTTCTGCATTCAGTGCTTCAGTCAGCGCTGTGTGAGCAAACGGCGCCCTCTAGAGGTCTGGATGACATTAACTATTATACCACTATAATAAAGGATTTAAAAGGGGGTTTTGTTCCTTATGGTTGAAACTTCTGTATTTTTCCATGATGTGGTTGACATTTCCATGGAATTGCCCAACATATGCATAGTATGAATTTGTAATGTTCTATTATATACAGTACATGCATGTAAAATGTCAATTCTGTTGTTTTGAACTGCAAAAACAGAAGTGCAAAAATGTTGAAATTTCATATCAATCATAATTTTATCATATTTAGTTTCATATTTAATTTGTATCTTCTATTTATCTTTCACTTTGGCTCTCTTTAAAATGTTGGCCTGTCATGTGATCAACAGATCCAATCCATGTTCATTGGAAATGATTTATTGTTAGAACAGTAAAAAAAAAAAGCTTTTGAACCTCTTTGTACATTTTTAAAACATAATTCCAAAGTTTGGAATTATGATCTGATGACAAAATAAGGTGAGTGGCAAAAAATCAGTATCGTGTCGGTCTATGGATTTTGTTAAAATCGGTATCGTATCGGCCAGAAATGTTCATCAGTGCACCCCTAGTTATCATGCATTCAAACAGTCTTACTAGTGTCTCCTCTGAGAGCGTCTGCATTGATCAGTGACGCGTCTGCTGTAGCGTTCAATCGACACACGTCATCAATACACGCGGCACCGATCGCCCTGCGGCCCAGAGGAAGAGCGCAATCGAGACCTGCCGTTCTGTTTGTCCTCACACCATCTGTCACCGACGCACACTCTCAACAGTTTCCTGCTTACAGGACACGCCCCACGACTATTCTGGGCCCCCATTCACAAATGTCATATCGCACACACACACACACACCGTTGCAGCTGTCAGTAAAATTAACAGGACAACAGCCTTACTGCAGATCAGACGTCAATCATTCACAGGATGAAGATTCAGGTAACGCTCACGTCGTTAAACAATGTTAAAGTTTACTGGGTCTGAGACGTCACATGTTGTTCTCATGTGTGTGCTGATTATAGTTCATCTGTATATTTAGACCGGTGAGTTTGAGACACATCAACAATCATGTGACCAAAGTCCAAAATTAACAGCCACATCTGCCAATAGCTGAAAGAAGAAAATGTAATGACCATAAATACTTTTTAAATATTAAACTGTAAAACTACCATGAAACTGTATTCTGCATTAACTTCATTGAAATATATCAAGCTGGTGTCATGACAACAGTACAAGATGGAAAATCGTAAATCGAAACCCTCACCCTTTTTGTGAGAAGTTGTCTCATATAAAAACATTCAACTTTTAATCTAATAGAGAAAAATAAACGAAACAACGAACAACATTATTAAATTCCAACCCCTAACCCAAACTCTAACCCTAACTGTGATTTTTCATAGGAAAAAAACAGAATAAAACATCAGTGTTTAGAACGAGACGTGTGAAGTGTATCACGGGTTATTGACACACATCATCATCATGTGTATTGCATAAATAAATATGGAATGAGTAACTAAATTTGTTCACAGATGTTTCCTTTCTTAAAATAAAGTGTTGGACAGAAGGTGTTTTGAGATTTGAAATTCTGTTTGCTGATTGGTTGGTCTTCATGGGAATAAAAGTGTGACGAGGAGGAGGGCGGGGCCGGGACATGAGTCCGCATGGCCGGCCCCCAATCGGGCTAATCAGCCGAGGAGAGGGATAAATGCAGCTGGATGCGGCAGTTCGAGAGAGAGAGAGAGAGGAATGGCCGCCGTCTGCGAGGGGCGGAGGGGCTCGCTGCTGGCCGCCAAAACGTGAAGCGGCTGTCGTCCGCCAGAGGATGGAGGAGTGGTCGAGGACCAGGCGATGGCATGTCGGTGAACCGGCGATCAATTTGTTTTATTTTAATGAAAACTTAAACAAAAACACACAAACATAAACACACACGGCAGCTGCATGTGGCTCTCTCTCCAACTGCCTTATCCCTCTCCTCAGCTGATTAGCCCGATTGGGGGCCGGCTATGCGGACTCGAGGCCCGGCCCGCCCTCCTCCTCGTCACAAAAAGTTAAACAATATCTTACGATTTTGCAGTCTAAAGCCCAGTTTGGACGGGATTATTAAATGGTCATGTCAGTAATTTTTACAGACTGCATGTTTCTGCACCAGTAAAAATAACAGTGTATTTCATCTATTAGAGGTACACTGATACAGTCATGGGAAAAAGAAAGTACACCCTCCTTGTATTCTGTGGTTTTACGAATCAGGACATAATAAAAATCATCTGGTCCTGAGCAGGTCTTAAAATTAGGTAAATTCAACCTCAGATGAACAACCACACATGACATATTACACCGTGTCATGATTTATTTAACAAAAATAAAGCCAAAATGGAGAATCCATGTGTGAAAAACTAAGTACACCCTTTCTGCTTCCATAGGAATTAAGAGGTTAGTAGTAGCTAGGTGCTGCTAATCAAATGCCCAAGCACACCAGCAAATCTACAACAGATGGCTGAAAAAGAAAATAATCAAGGAGATGCAATGGCCCAGTCCAAGTCTAGACCTCAACCCGATTGAAATGCTGCGGCGGGACATTAAGAGAGCTGTGCATAAACAAATGCCCTCAAACCTCAATGAACTGAAGCTACGTTGTAAAGAAGAGTGGGTCAGAATTCCTCCACAACGATGTGAGAGACCGATAAAGTCATACAGAAAACGATTACTTGAAGTTCTTGCTGCTAAAGGTCATTCTACAAGCTATTGAATCATAAGGTGTACTTAGTTTTTCACACATGGATTCTCCATTTTGGTTTTATTTTTGTTAAATAAATCATGACACGGTGTAATATGTCATGTGTGGTTGTTCATCTGAGGTTGTATTTACCTAATTTTAAGACCTGCTAAGGACCAGATGATTTTTATTATGTCCTGATACGTAAAACCATAGAATACAAGGAGGGTGTACTTTCTTTTTCCCATGACTGGTTTTAACAATTAATCGGTGCCGATAGTTGCTTTTTGGAATGATCTGTTATCTGCAAAAATCTATGCTGATAGTTGCTGATGTTTTTTGTTTGTTTGTTTTCTTCATTTATTTGTGTTCCTCTGTGGCCGGCACTGGAGGATTTTGTAGTTATAACGGCTTATCACGAAGAGATTTCCTATACCTAAATCTTTATCACTGACTATGGAAGAACAGTATATTCTGGGCAATTTTCAAAACAAACAGCAAATTGTATTTGCAAATGTGTTTTATTTTTGTGGACGCATACATTTTGACAATCCAAATGCAATTGCGAATCGCGTATTATGTTTGTGTTTTTGTTTACACTGATGTACAATGTCTGCCAAATTTCAAATGAAAAAGCAAGGTCCATTTGCAATTGCATTTCCCATGTCTTATGGGTCATGAGCCTGTCCTATCGAAATAGCAAAAGCAATTACCCCATTTGCTATTTTACTTCCTCTGCGTCCCGAATGGGCCTGCCAGAATTCAAATGGAAATGCAATTCTCTTTGCACTTGCATTTCTGATGCCTTACACAGACACCTGTCAATCAGTGTTGGGGGTGGGAGTTTATACTGTGGGCGTGTTTTTAGTTGGAAGTGAAAGTCACAATCGATCGCATTTTAGAGCGCCTTGCTGTCTTTTATCTCTTACCAGTCAACATGTATTTTGTTCTTTTAATATAATTGTACTTTCTTTATTTGAACTATACGTTTTATCTGCACTTTATATTGCAAAAAGTATTTATTTTTATATATTTTTGCACAGTGCTCTACTACTCTACTATAATGTTATGAAATGTGTTACATTACATGATATAGTGGAACATACAGCAAGATGTGAAACATCGGATAAGTTGATTAATCATTGATTAATAGTTCACTAAGATTAAATCTACAGATTATTATCAAAATAGTTACTCTAGATATTTCAGCATTTCTTTTCCACATAGTAATTTAAAACTATAATTAAGCACGATTTATTTCCCTAATCTAAAGCGCTTATCCACTCATCTCTGTTAACAAGATTTGGTCTAGTATCAAAGTTAAAATTCATTTTAAAAAGTTTACATAATTGCAGATCCGTATCAGATTAAAGAAGCTTTATTTACATGATAAACATAAGTTAGCATTGGCAAAACATTATCCAATATTATGCATACAACACGTCAAATGCTGCAATTTAATTTAGATGGTTCAATTATTCTTGATGTACAAGCTCTTCTAATTGTTTCATTGTTCTTTTTCCTCTTTAATTTCTGTAATACACTGTGTAGGATTTTCTTGGCATTAACAATAATAATTTATATATATATATAACAGCTCAAGATAACGCTGGTTGTTGTGTTTGAACTGATGCATATTTTTCTCGAGCATCTTATGCTGTCGGGTGTTTATTGACCCGTGCAAAAGAGAAAGAAACAAACTTTTTTTGTTAGGAAAATTAGAAGGTACACAAGCATGTAATTTTGTGATTTGAGCAAAGTGAATGGGGGAAATTTGTATTGAGCCCCACGTTTCAGAACATATTTTATGGGGGGACAAATGAAATTACATAATGTGAAGGGATTGTCCATATTTTTAATTAAAGAGTGTAATATAACATTACCAGATATTTCAATCAATTTCTTCTAATAATCACAGATGCAGTATATGCTTATTGAGGATGGGACGATATATAGAATTTTAATATATTGCGAACCAAAATAAATGAGGAACCATACTGGGCATAACTCGATATTTAGGAATTTGCCACATTGTTTTCTGTCCATGTGATCATAAATGAAATGATCCGTCAAACGTCATAATCTCTCTATCGCTTTTTTCTACACTGTTTACAGAGTTCACACAAGGTCCTTAAAGTGCTTGAATTTAGCTTTTAGAAATGTAAGAACTGGAAAATCACCTTGTTTTGATGAAAAGTGCTTGAGATTAAAACAGATCGTTTCCTCCGTGTAATGTGTGTCCATCAAAGATGAGGCGACTCCGCTTTCATTGAATAATGTCTTAATATCCTTTCTGTTCTTTACAGTCAGATAAAAAATACAAAGTAATATTAATTTTAATCTCACACAGCATGGATGCGCTAAAGAAACCGAGAGATTCTCGTTGATGTTCGTTGAAGCGGAACACTGCTCGTTAAACTCTTAAAGTGACAGTACACTTTTTAGCGTTTCTTATACAGATGAATGTAAACTCAGTGTTATTACTTGTAATTATACACATTATTTCAAACATTAATAGCTCATGTTATTATTATATATATACAAATTCATGATATAATATTCATTAATATAATGTAAAATTTGCTTATTTTTACAAAGTTAAAATGTGATTATAATAATGATGACAAACAAATTATTAAAAAATGTAAAAATCTTCAGGACAGGTTTTGTTCAGTTGTGTTGTTTGTTCTGCACCTGATCAGCCTGAATGTATCTCACTATTTCTGAAAGCTTATATGTTTGTGATCTTTCTTATAGAGAATTATTTATGAGCATTTATTATTTGAACTTTGAGCATTTATATTGTGTATTAAATACATTTATTTTGATGAAAAATTATAATAAGCATTTTGCTCAAACGTTTTTTCAGAAAATGAACCATTGTGTGTAATATTTTTAATCTAAGTGTAATTATATCGAATCGCGTCTCATATCGTATATCGAACCGAATGTGAAATAACCATATCGACCCATCCCTACCAATGCTCATGTTTAATATTTCCTGCATAATTAATCAGCTCATTAAATACATTTTCTGATAGGTCAGTTTACATGTGACAGCGGTGTGTAAATGCTGTAGACACACCCATCTCTGTGATTTTTACAGACATTGCTTGTCCAGTGCGAATCAACGATAAACACACAGATGTCCGCAGTAATAATTCCTTTACAGACATAGGTCGGGAAAACTAATCCTGTCCGAATAGGGCTTTAAACTAATTATTATGAGTTGTCATGACACTATGTTGGAAATATGTATTTTTCCAATGACAAATGAATGACTGAGCCCTTGTATATCATCATTTTCTCTTGTATACTGTATTTAAGTTAAATGAGTGTGCTGCTGAAACATAAACATCAAGATTCATCATTCATTATTTTGTCAGATGTCATTATAACATGAAGTTCTGGAGTTACAACAATAATAAAAGAAATACAGTACTTTTCTTCCTAGACAACCATCTCATGGTACGTTTTCCACTGATTTAAAAGTTGTTATAAAATGCGTAAGATGCAGCCGTCAGTTGTTTTTTCTTTAGTTGATGGTTTATTTGTCTGTGAATCGCTCACATCACTTCCATCAGTGAGGAGAAGATTATCATTCTAACACGGCAATTTAAACCATTTATTATGATGCAATTACAAAAACAAACAAACAAAAAACATTACTTGACAACAAGCCTGTTAGTTTTATTATTTATATTCACATGTGTGGTTCATTTTGGACCCTGCATATAATGCAACATGTAATAAAGAAAATGCATATTTTCCTATATTAATCTGTAAATAAATATTTAACATGCAATAACATCATAGCTCACACACACACACACACACACACACACACACACACACACACTCTGTTAGTTCTGTTTTAAAATGAACTCAATATTCACCATTTGACAGTTAATTAAATCACTTTCATCTTAATCAGTTAAATAATGTTTGACTGGAGCAGAGACAACATTTATAAATCTCTCTGATAAGTTCACACCTACCTTTAAAGTGAGTCTGTTTATTAAGTATTAAACTCAATTGATTTGATGCACATGACACATGATGAAACCTCAAAGACACCTGCAGAACATTTCATAGAAAATCCATCTGTTTATTATTGCAGTGGCTTCTACATGAACAGACAACTGAAATAAATCTCGTTCACTGATCAGCATTTATTTAATACTTGAAAAAGTGAAATCTTCTGAATGGGCATAAAGTCAAAAAGTACCTGATATCAGATTCATTGTTCTTCTTCATGTCAAAGCTGTTGATCACAGATCACCACATATTCCCACAAACTTCCATCAAAGGTGTTTTTAGCAGCAGGATGAGTGTGAATCATGTTGAGTTTCTGTGTGATAGTCTCAATGAAAAACCAGCTGACGCAGTAGACCATCTGATGGACCGGATCACAAACACCATCACCCCACTGCCGGAAATACACCCATAACACTTCCTCTAATGAACCAGATCAACACAACTCCAGCAGCCCATCTTACACCACACCATTGAGAGAGAGACATAGACAGACAGAGAGGGAGAGAGACAGCTGCTACGGTCAGTTAACACGGAGCTTGTGTTTTCAAGACCACATGGTGTCAGTCACTGACACACACACACACCAACACACATGAACACTAAACAGCACTCGAGCTGCAGGGCTGTATGAACACATGAACAGAGGATGTGTCCATTTCTGTCTCGTGAGTGAATCATGATACGAGTCTTGAACTCTCTGTTTCCTTCAAACAGCACATGGAGTCTCTTCTCCTCTGACAACACAAACAAATTCAACATGCAAACTCACATTTCAGTCAAACAACTCATGCAGGAACACAAACATAAGTCGTAAACCCAAGGGAACAAAAGGGAACACAAATGATGTTCATTTGTAAAACTATGAGCTTAAGGAGTTTGAGCAGTTGACATGATGCCACACTCGTTGTTCTGTTTGGCCTGACATAGTGTGAAATAGTGTGAGTACAGTATGGTTGTATGTGATTCCAGATTTAGCCACAGTTTACAAGCAGCAAAATACACCCACTGGAATCTCATCAGTAATAAAGAAGTACCACCACAAAAGAACGATTTTACAGAACAAATAACAACAATTTTACTTAAGAATGCATGTGTAGAAATTCATGGATGGCAAAGGAGGAAGCTGGGACCGGCTTCACACCACACGTAGACATTTATTGCACATAAACTTTTTAGTGTCACACAATAAGGTTTTTCAGCCAAAACATTCACTGCACGTGCACACAAACACATCGTTTAAGCGTCTCTCGCTCCCCGTCTGCTGCTGTCTCCTCTCCTTAAATACTCCCACCGCCCCTCACTGGAACGCGAGACTGGTGTGGCACACAGGTGGAACTCATTCACCGCTTATCTTCCCGGCCTCGCTCTGCCCAGACGCTGCTCGGCCCTGCCCTGCTCGCCACAGCATGCAAGTCATTTATCAAAAATACAAGCTTTATATTTCTGCTTTTAAACCATTCAGTACCAGAACATTCTCACAGTAAATCGGAAATTGTAGGTTGACTTTTCTTTAGCGAAAATCGGTGTGTGCTCTTACGGAAATGCGGTAAGTGTTGTTGGACGTATAGATGTAGTTACTTTTTACAAACAAACGCACTGCTCCGCCACTTCAGGACTCTTTTGGCAGCACAGAAAAGAGCAGCATTCAATGGGCGCTTCACATAAATTGAGCTGAAAATGCCCCAAAAATTCTGTCTGTGGGGTTAAAACACCCTGTTCCATACAGATTATTGGAGGATCGTTGGATCAGGAAAAATATTTGATGTAAATCATGATATTTCAGGGATCACCGTCATTGTTACGGCATCTGCTCTATTAGACCAAATTGATCCGTAGCTGCTGTTGGTGGATTTAAACTTTTCACAAAGAAATCGTACAAACTGTGATCACAAACGGCTGTTTTGAATTTCCAAAGTGCAAAATATGAACTAATGATGATCTATCATGAACAAAACCCATGAAAGGTCAAATGAGAAGAACAGGACCCTGTCTCCATCATCATAGCGCATAGACCTTTTACACAGCAGCGCCATCTTTGATTTTTGACGTACAGTCTCTTCAACGGGTTGTACAGTTGTTTAAAGTGTCTTTGGATCGTTCCACTGATGAGACATTGAAAAAATTACTTTCCAAGCAATTTCAGCAGACAAATAATTCCAAACAACACAAGCTGTGGAAAATGAGATGTGAAAAATGATGATGATGATGATGATAAATGTCTAACCTTCACCATCATCTTCATCATCACATATAGAACATGCAGTCGACTGCGCTCTCAGCTCAGCACTGAAACATTCACACAACATGCACAACCAACACACAAAAAAACAACCAACCGAAACAAATGAGCAGCCAATAAATACATCAGTAACACACATCCTCTTCTGACTCCTGTGGGGGTTTGTTCATCCTCTGTGTTTGTAATGCAGGGTTGTATAAATCACATGTATAATGCATGTGTGCATTCATGTGGCAGCACTGCCCTACTTTACACAGATAAACATGTATGTGCCGTATACCAAGAGTCCTGCCCGACCAGTCCAGACCAGGGATGGGCAACTGGCAGTGTCACTGAATACGGCCCGTTGGACAAGACTGAGGATTGATTTTAGTTAATTGTAAAAGTAATTACATAAAGATTGCGTTCAGTTTATGATGTTATTACAACTATCGACCAGAAGAGGTCGCTTGTTCTCAGCAGACCTGCTGATCACTGTAGTTTTCTAGCATGCAACATCTAACACTTCTTCATCATTTATAAGGTAAATTGAGCATCATTTTACCATAGCTTGTCAGCGAGCTAGTGCGCACTAATGTTAATGTACGCAGGGGAAACCCATGTTTTTGTTTGCCTGGATACGAAATCTGTCATTAAAGATTTTAATTTGATACGCCATTACAACACCACTGATCAAGTGATCAAAGAGACGTACAGTATGAGAGATACGTGCACCAGAGCTGCTCTCCTCACAGATGTAAAGGTTAAAATACAAGGGTAAAAAACATCAAAACTTTTACGAAATATGCGACAGCGCGAGAATCACCAAAGACATTGGAAAATTTAAAGTTTCACTATTTCACTATTGAGTCTTGATTGTTGAAAAGTCTTGCGAATACTGAGAATGTTCTCTGACGCATGGAACTGTTCAGTCTGTGCGTGTGTTACGGGGCTGGTGTGGTGCTGAAATGTTTTGTATTAATGCACTGAAATGTTATGTTCTTGTATCCAGTATTGCTATTGATGATAATATTTGGATTTTGGCAATAATATTTAGATTTGAACTAATACCCATAAGTTGTTTTATGAGGTGGGGTTGAAAATGTTGACAATACGATCCTTGTCTGTTTTCATTTGTGTGTGTCAAATGTACAGACAATGCAAATGAGATTAATTTTCTTGAAAATTTAAGTTTGAAATCTATAACTTGTCAATTGAACATTAATTGGTAGCCTACATTTAAACCGCATGTTTTAGTAAATATGCAAGTTATACAAAATAATTATGTTTTTATAAATATTATTAAATACAAAACTTAATATATTTAACAAAATCTTTAAAAGCACATTGCATTAGTCGTGCATAGATTACCAACAATGAGGAAAATTATTAAGGGGTGAACATTGTGAGTGCATATTTGTAATCCGGCCCCTTGTTAGAAAGGAGAAAAAATGTTGGCCCTTGCCACCTTCAAAGTTGCCCATCCCTGATCTAGACAGAGTCCAGTTCCACATCAGAAAAACCAGACGCTCTGACTGATCAAACTCTGAGCCTATTTCCATGATGTTAAACAGGATGTTTCTTGCTCTGATGTAACACTGTAAAAGAGTTTGATTGTGACACCACGTCAGGGTTCGGGAGTGGAAATGAGGAGGTGGGGAGCAGTGACACGCTTCAGGTCAGGCTTTATTCTCTTGTCTCTTTTGTGTATAGCATAGGTACTTTTTTGTTGCTTTTCATTCAGTCAATAATACACTCACAACATAAACATAAATTTCTTCAGAGCATTCGTCAGATCATAAACACTCAGTAGATCACACGCCAATGCTGTACACTCGTTCCCTCTCTTCCTCTCTGGCGTGTTTTGGCCGGTTTTGAGGCCTCTCCCCGCTATCATTGTAACAAGAAACAGCTGTTAGAAATCATGTTGACGAGCCACACCACTCCCTCTCTCCCGCAAATAGACACACGACCACGCCCCCATCACCACATTGATGTACTGTAAAGCTTATTTACATCTGACTGCCCATATTTACATTTCAATACTTATTGAATTCAGCAACTTGTCTCGACCTGATGAACATGCCAGTGTTGTATTTTACTCTATTTTAACATTCTTCTGGAATTGAACTGCAGACTTTGTTGATTTGACAGTAAAGAACACATTCAGTAGTGACATGAGCGCAGTGTTGCAGCTGTGATCTACATTGGCTGCAGCACTTCAGAATGCATCTACAGCACGTCATGATGAGGTGAGCTCAACACACACAAATTCATAATGCCTCAGATCAACACTGATAAGACTGAGATTACAGCTTCTCTGTGCCAGTGAGAACACACACACATACACATAAGATCGGTTATCTTTGGTTCTAACATGAGTATCTGGCTCTTCTCTTTCCTGTTTCTCTCATTCGGCTCTTCTATTTCCTGTTTCTCTCATCTAGCTTTTCTATTTCCTGTTTCTCACATCCTTAAATTAAAAAACATCTCCGATTCCTCTTTCTCTCTTCTCTCATCGAACTCTCCTATTTCCTGTCTGTATCTATGTGATTGTCTCATCATCAGTGCTGTAATCACACTATGTATCTCTTCTTCTTTTTCACTGAGCATGCAGCTATTTTTACCACAGTATAATTGCATACAACCCATCTGCTGTGGGTAACTCGCCTGGAGTGCAGCATGTCAAGACTCATTTTGCTCATGGTGTTTGGCCTACATACTGCAGGCATGCACATACTCATGAAAACACACAGACACACACTCCCCTGAATCACACACAGATACACACTCATGCTGTTATGCACATTCTCATGTGGTTATATCAGGACACACATACACAGATCATCATTAATGCCCATCACATCTGGTTCTTCTACAAACTGACATTTTGACTAGACTGAACTCAGAACAGCAGATGTACAGATTAAACCAAAGATGTGTTGGTTTCACACAACAGTAACCAACATCATAACATAATTTCAACAGTACAGTATGGTGGAGATGACATCATAGTTTGGGGCTTTACTGCCTCAGAATCTGGATAGCTTTTATCATCAACATAAATGAATTCCCAATTGTATCTGGACCTTTTGCAGAAGAATGTAAAGGGCATCTGTGCACCAACTGAAGCTCCGCAGAAGCTGGATGATGCAAAAGAACAACGACACAAAGCACAGGAGTAACTCGACCACAGAAGAATAAACACACAGTCAGAGTTTTGATCTCAACCTAATTGAGACACTTTCAACTACAGCAAAATAACCAGAGAAACAACCTTGGCTGTGTTTCCCAAAAGCATCGTAAGTCTAAGTAGATCATAGAAACCATTGGCACCAATGGTCTCTACGATCAACTTAAACTTGTGATGCTTTTGGGAAACACAGCCCTGGTCAAGCAAACCAAATACAAATGCAAACATCAAAATGAAGGTGACACTTTAGAACTAATAACAGCAGGTCAGTGGAGTTCTAGATATAAAACGTTTTAACTGACCAAAAATGTGTGTGTCTCAAATGTCTTTATAGACTTTTTAGCACTATATGTATATGTGCTAACTGTGGTATAAGCAGAATAATTGACTCATGACCATTGAATTATTGAAAATTAATGTATATCTGAGTT
>NC_059362.1:48153467-48155967 GCF_019703515.2 Myxocyprinus asiaticus | reverse complement strand
GATGTGGAGGCAACTGAGATTCGTCCTCCGCCACCCGGATTGAGGCGAGTCACTACACCACCACGAGGACTTAGAGCGCATTGGGAATTGGGCATTCCAAATTGGGAGAAAATAAATAAATAAATAAAATAAAATAAAGTCATTTTCTGTGTAATTTCATCAAAAATCTGAGGCTTTTTATTTAACGATTAAAGTATCGATTTAGTATCGGAACAGAGGTACCAGGCTGGTATCATACCGAAGCTAAAATATTGGTATCGGAGCAGCCCTATAGCACATGTGCAGTGAATAGTGTTTTTATACATTTCTAATTGATTGGAAATAAGGTTAGTGTTGTATATCCTGCAGGGCACAGACAGTTTTCTTTCATAACATCATATAAAGCAAAAAAACAACGTTGGGTTGTTTCCAAAATTTGGTTTCCATTCCACATCTGTAAATAACTCTCTCCCTTGATCTTCATACTCTTATCCAGAGATGCCAGGTGACTGGACGAGGATTGGGCATGAGGCTGATATCGTTAAACCAGACAGGATGTTGGGACGCTGCTACTAATTCTCTTCGTTTGCCGTGTAAAGTGAGTAACATAAGAAGAAAGCTTTTCTGGCATATTTGTAGATATGTCAACAAAGACAAAAGCGGCAATTGGCAACTTTGGTTCCACGTTAGTGGCGTCTTTCTCCGCCTTTCTTTTCTTCTTCAGAGCGCCATGACTGACGCAGAAGTTTTATTGAGAACACATGTAACACACATGTAAATGAATATTTGTATCAGACTGCAAAGTTTAGAGTAAAACATTACTATAATAAACACTACTGCAATTAGATTGAATTTATTCAGATTGTTGAAAATGACTGCATGTAAACACTCTCTGACAAATAAGGTTTATTTGCGGTGATAAATATTAGAAATATTTTTAAAAATCTACTTTAAAACACACGTGTTCAGGTTTGCAGGAATGTAATATTTATTCCATGTTAGTTTCAAACATTTTGAAAAACATTTATAGTTTATTCTATCCCCAAAATAAAGATGAAACGTCATATGGTGTAACCATTAAGTTAAAGTTATTATCACACTTACCTTGCACCTTGAATACATGTAAGACACAACATGATTATTCATTTAAAAAAAAGAAATATATATATACATATTTACAAATATCATGAATTTTTGAGTCAATAATATCAAGCAGTTTTCTCAAGGTTACACCACATGACCTGAACAAAATGTTTAATGATTTAACAATAATGATTTTTCTTTTACTTTACACACGGTCATGAGGTGTTTGTGTGTCTCATGACAACAGAACGGCTATCTACATGTTGCTTACACCACATGATTTTGATTCGGTGGACAAAAGTTTTTCAAATATTAATCATAAAGCAAAACTGTTTGCCAACTTATTTTTTTTAATAAATAATAATGAAAGATTATTCTGTACTACTGATGCCAACACTTTTGTTTTCAAGAATTTTACCTTTTCATGACACTTTAATATAATTTATTACTTTTCAGACGGTTACATCACGTGACATTTTTCACTACCAGAGAAAAAATATTCAAATGACTTTGAACTGAATTTATGAAGACATGACAATAGAGGTGTACTCATGTAACTGTTCTGTGTTCACTTTTAATGTATTTGTGAATAATGTAATAGATCTGGACAAAAGAAATGAGTGTCACGTCATTGGCGTATTTCCATTAAGCTATTTGACAATATTTCCATAAAGCTGCATTACTGTGTAAACAATGACAAACAAGTGTGCAGTAATGTTTCAAACACTTCCTGGTATGTTCAGAGACTTCCTGAAGAGTGTAAACACTGAGACTCTGACATACATTTCTAACAGCATGACAGTGCAAATGTTTCTTTGATCAGTGTGTTGAGTCGGCGCTGACTAACACTCACACTGAAGTCGACTCTATTGATGTTCCTCTGATGTCAGTAACATTGCTATTTCAAGCATAAAATCGCCTGGAACGATTGCGTCCTGCTGTGCTTATTCAACACCACTGCTCATTTAATGATTCTTTAATTGTTTTTATACAAATATAACAGACACTTTCCCATTGCTCTGATGAGTGCATTGTTTTACAAGCGTTGTTCTTCTCCCTTCTGTATGATCTCCATCAAGATGAGACGAGGATACAGCCGTGTTTGTGGGAAATTCACTTCACACAAAGTCACTTACAGTATATCTGCTGTTTGAACATGACAGCTGTTACTCAACACACACAGCTGAAGGATAGTAAATATACAAGTTACATGTACATGAAGTATGCAGTAGAGTTCTGTGTTCCAGTGACACACTTACAATGGAAGTCAATGGGGTCAATTTTTGGAGAGTTTAAAGACAGAAATGTGAATATTATAATTTTATAAAAGCACTTACATTAATTCTTCTGTTTACACTAGTGTATTATTTGAGCTGTAAAGTTGACAGAGACTCACTTTAAAGCTTCTAGAAGACCTGAAAGTATCATAAATGTAAAC
>NC_059362.1:48145967-48148467 GCF_019703515.2 Myxocyprinus asiaticus | reverse complement strand
GCTGAATTCCCACGGCTGTCCATTCACCTCTGCTGGATCTGATGGCGCATTTCAGCGGCTTCTCCCTCCTCTGCACTGGTGCACTCCAGGTAAGTACTTCGATGTCCCTGAACACAGCACGGCCACGGCACGACGTGGCACCTCACGCTCCGCCCCACCACGAGGCCCCACCCGCTGGTACGTCCGACGAGGTTGTCCCCTTGGTCCCCCTCACCTGGAGCTTGGACACGTGACTTGCGCTTTCCAACCTGTCGCGATGGCTGATCCGGACCGTCCGACTCGGCTACGCGATTCAGTTCGCCAGGCGTCCGCCCAGGTTCAGCGGCATCCACTTCATCTCGGTGAAGGGAGAGAACGCCGCTACCTACGGAAGGGTGCGATAGAGTCTGTCCCTCCGGTGGCATACATCAACCGTCAAGGCAGTTTACGCTCCCGTTGTATGTCACAACTCGCCCGCCGTCTCCTCCTCTGGAGTCAGCAGCACCTCAAGTCGCTGCGAGCCACTCACATCCCGGGCGACCTCAACACTGCAGGGGATTCGCTGTCACGTCAGGTTACCCTCAGGGGAGAGTGGAGACTCCACCCTCAGGTGGTCCAGCTGATTTGGGGTCGATTTGGGCAGGCACAGGTAGACCTGTTCACTTCCCGAGAATCCACCCACTGCCCGCTCTGGTACGCCCTGACCGAGGCACCTCTCGGTATAGACGCGCTGGCACACAGCTGGCCCCTGGACTACGCAAATAAGCGTTTCCCCCAGTGAGCCTACTTGCACAGACTCTGTGCAAGGTCAGGGAGGACGAGGAGCAGGTCGTCCAAGTAGCACCCTACTGGCCCACCCAGACATGGTTCTCGGACCTCATGCTCCACGCAACAGCCCCCTCCCCTGATTTGATTTGATTTGATTTGATTTACACTATGTTCAGCACTTTGAGTGCCTAGAAAAGTGCTATATACATGTAAGGAATTATGATTATTAATATTATTAAGGGGTGGCAGGGTGGTTCAGTGGGTAGCACTGTCGCCTCACAGCAAGAAGATTCGAGTCCCAGCTCAACCTGGCCCTTTCTGAGCAGACAGGGAAGCAGATGCTTATATATCTTTGGGATATGATTGACAGGCCTACATTAACAAGCTTCTCCTGAACTTACGTTTGGAACTTTTAAATTTAAACAATTTATGAAGTGAAAAGTATTTAAAAACTGACTCTTCAACGGCATTCACAACTTCAGTGTCCCGAGAGCATTATTTTATTTTATTTTATTTTATTCAAGTGTGAAATGGACACAGATGTTCTAACGTTCTAATAACAGATATTTCTGTGTTTTTAGAGTGAATTTAGTTCTCAGTTGGAAAGACGGTTGCTCTGCTTGTTTTTACCCCCTCTCACACCATGTTAAAGCAGTGTAAAGTCTGACAAGTGCTTTCTGGGTCTTTTTAGCAAACATTTTTAACATCACTGGACTAACACAAAACCTCTTTCTTCACAGAATCATGACAGGATTACCTCACCATACTCCATTCTGAGAGCTGATTGGCTGAAACACACAAGGATGGCATTATAGCACCATATCAATCCCCATAACTGGCACATTTCTGTTTCCTGTGCAGCTGGAGCCAGTGCCAATCTTTAATTTTATTAACCTGTTAATCGGCTTGTTCCCATGCATAATTAAGTCCACAAATATCGATTATGTTCAAGTTTTTCAGACTAAAACATCCTCAGTATAGATCAAGTTTATTGATAAATAGGAATATGAAAATTCTCTGTTTTTTAGCAGGATATTTCAAATAGAGTTTGGCCAATTCAATGAAAGAACGATGTTCTGGTTCAGATCCTCATCCATATATGACAAATGAAGAACATCATTCCCCATTGTGTTATTTCTAGAAGTCTGATTCCTGTACAGATCTGATAATATGATCCCTGAGGAACAGACGGTCACGACAGCCAAGACAACATTAAAGGATCCAGTTCCAAAAGGGTTTTTACAGCTTCATTTCATTGGAGAAACTTTTTATTCTCAAGTTCTTTAGAAAGCATTCATGTCCCAGTGATTTAAAGAACTCAAACTCCAAAACATCTGAAGAACTTCATTATGAATCATCAAGAACTATATTCATTTACAAAAGAATGATAAGAGGAGGGTTCTTTACTGAACCTTAGGAACCATTAAAGAACATTTATTTCTAATAAAGTAGCTTGGTAAACCCATGTTATGAGTCATTCTTTTAAATGAAGAAGACCTAAAATCAGAACATAAATCTGGTTAAACTAGTTAAAGGGACAGTTCAGCCAAAAATGAAAATTCTCTCATCATTTACTCACCCTCATGCCATCCCAGATGTGTGACTTTCTTTCTTCTGCAGAACACAAATGAAGATTTTTAGAAGAATATTTCAGCTCTGTAGGTCCATACAATGCAAGTGAATGGTGACTAGAACACCAAAAGCTCCAAAAAACACATAAATGCATAAAAGTAATCCATAAGACTCCAGTGGT